>NC_133414.1:133094843-133395703 GCF_049350105.2 Macaca mulatta
TCCCCACCCTTCACCTATTTTACATAGACCTATGCTTTCCTAATTGGTTTTCTACACTGCCATGCCCACCTTTGAGTGGTGTCTTCACTTTAACCTTTTTTGCCTACTCACAAACCAATCAGCATGCACTCCCCATTCTGAGTCCATAAAAGGCCCCAGACCCAGTCACACAGGGAGCCTTTCCCGCCTTTGAGTAGGGGAACCACCCCTGGGTCCACTCTTTGCTGAGAGCTTTCCTTTTGCTTAATCAATTCACTCCACTCACTCTCCAGCATCTGTGCACCTAATTCTTCCTGGTTGTGAGACAAGAACTCAGGCCTAGCTGAGCTGAGGAGCAGAAAGACTGCAACATTTTGGTGGCTCATACGGGGATACCTGGAGGGTGAGTAAATGTGGACCCAAACCCTCTTTCACCTTTGTTTCTGAGCCTTCTCATCCTCAGACTTTTTTCTGAAGGCAGATGAAGCACCAAACCTCTGGTGAGCCAATTAAGAACGAGTGACGCAGTTACAGAGGACAGGATGCAACCCTGCCACCTCTCTGTCTCTTTCAGGTCAAAGAGATGTTGGTTTGTTTCCCTTCATGGAGGTCTAGCCATCACACGGGACCAGAATAAGGTCCTGAGGCAACTGAAGGCATCTGGCCAAGGTCTTAATTGCCAGAAGGCCCCTAGACTTGGCTCTATCCCTGACTGCCCATTATGGCATCAGGCAAGACCTCCAGACTTTTCTATGGTGTTTTTCTTTTCTTCTTTCAGAGTTTGAAATGGCTCCTATCTCTTCTTTTACAATGTTAAGTGTGTTGTTGCAAACTGCAGAAATATTATTAGGTAGAATGAGCATTTGGCCTAGCCATCAGATATGCAATTCAGAACAATGTGATTTTCATCTGTTCTTAGAGGCACATTCCCTACCCCCACCCCAACAGCCACAAGCACACACGGTGGACAAATGGGTGCACAGCAACTACCCACTCCCTCCTCCCTTCCTGGCTGGGGCATGTGGCTGTGTCCACCGCATGCCTGTGCTGTGTCCAATAGCCACACAGAGCACAAGTGAGCCATGTCTGCTGCCTGGGACCCAGGGAAGTCTCAGGTGCTAGGGACCCTGCACAGCCAGTTGGTCAGCATTTTCTGCCCACCACCCCCTCCCACCACATACCCATTGAGTCTTTCCTCCCATGACTGAGGGGTCCAGCTCAGTCTGAACCAGAAGGAGGGTCCAGCAATTAAGAATCTCTCCCCATTGGAGGAACCCATTTGCATAGAACAAGAGGTTTTTTTTTTCCCCCAGGCACCTTCCCTGCCCTCCATTTAAGCTGGTTTTTTTTTTTTTTTTTTTTTTTCTGTTCTCCAATATGTCAAGTAGTTAACACAGCCCTGTGAATACAGGAAACTTTTCTATGCAAGGTGTTTTTTTTCCTTTTGAAAGACATTTTACTAGGTCAGGACCCAAAATCACAGAACTCCCTTTTCTCTCCCTTGTTTGAGGATGACTCAGCTCTACAGCTTTACCTTAGCATTTGACTTATGATAAGGAAGCACCAGAGGAGCGATCCTGTTGGCTGTTGGCTGCTGGCTGCAGTCTGGCGAGGACCACCTGGGACTTAATGAGTCCATGAACCCTCCTGAGGCAGCTTTTTGTCTCAGACTCAATTCCAAGCTTCAGATTGAAGCCCTACTAAGGAAAACGGGATCTGAGGGATCCAGAGGCAGACAACAATGGAAGTTAAGGGGCACAGCGCAGATGAGCATGACTAATTCCTGCTGATTAGGTCCCCCTTATTTCAAGGATAGAGGTCATGCTAGTATCTATGCCATAAATGAGGTCGGGAGAACCCAAAGGTTACCGACAGCATGGGGGACTGGCAGCATGTGGGTGAATGCAGATAATTCCTATGCCCTAGGCCCCCTCATTAACATGGGTGAAAGCCTCATTGGTACCCATGGGTGGCACCCTGCCAAGGTCATTGGGACTCAGGGATGTAAGGTCCCAAAAAAGAAATGGAGATGCTTCTTCTTTCTCTCCCTCACACACCCTGAGCATTCACTGGGAAGAGAAAGGAACTAGGGACACTTTGTTTCCCTCTTTCAAGATGGGTAACCAATCATCTTCAGTCTGTACTTCTCTCAAATGCCTCCTGAATCACTGTGATGCTTTTGAGAAAAAAACGCCTTCTTTCTGCTTTTTCCTCCTCTGTCCTCTCTTTGTGGATGGGTAATTGTGTCCCTGTACCTACCATAGGACATTCCCCTTGGATGTGTACCCCTAACTGGGAAGAGTTAATTTCCCCACCCTTAAACTGCTTGGCTTAAAATTGATCTTGGATGAAGGGAACTCAGAAGCCTGAAATGTCTGCAAAAGGGTAAAGATTTCTTACCAGTCAGACTTCTGGTCTCCCTCTCCCTGTGCAAACCAGTTGAATGAATGAGAAAATCACTGTTTACATCCTCTGTAAGGTTTTGATGAATGGAAAAAAGGATATGTGAGGCTAATCTTAAGCTGCAGCGAATCTGGTATACTTTGTGTGTCTTTCTGTATGGTTCTGTCATAAGGAGGAAAACCTGAGGATAGAGCATGGCCTAGTACCCCGTAAGCCTACTGTTCAAGCCAGCCCCGCAAACGTCAGTAACAAACTTTGCTGCAGGTCTCCATCTTGTCTTATGTCCTTGGAAGCTTGTAACAACGTGGCAGTTCTTTCTTTTGGTCTCCACCATGTTACAGTGGTGGCCAGGGTTCAATCCTGGCTTAGGGAATGAGTAGTTTCTGCTTAATATCTGTAACTTTTACCATTTACTGATTCTCTTACCTTCCATGAACAACTTCTAGCTTCCTTTCTCAAATCTTCCTTTCTCGGCCAGGAATGGTGACTCATGCCTGTAATCCCAGCACTTTGGGAGGCTGAGGCGGGAAGATCACGAGGTCAGGAGTTCGAGACCGGCCTGACTAAAATACAAAAAATAGCCAGGCATGGTCGTGCACGCCTGTAGTCCCAGCACTCAGTAGGCTGAGGCAGGAGAATTGCTTGAACCCAGGAGGCAGAGGTTTCTCTGAGCTACTTTAAAGATTCTAGATTTTGTAAAAACTACTTACCACTTTTTAAAAAATACCTTGTACACTCATGGTTAAGTCATAACCTTAGTTGAGGCTTCTTGGTTTCACCTGTGAAGTTACTTTTGGTAAAATTCAAAGGCTGGAAATATTGGCCACTTGGTGTGGCTAAAGTCTGGTAACAAAGAATTTAAAAGGATTTTCTTAAAGAGCACTATGGTTAAAAGTCAGCTTAATTAAAAGTGGTTATCCAAGCCATAGGTATATTTAAAAACCCTTTATGTTTTTCTCTTCATGCATCTTGTTTTTCTGGAAAAAGATTTTTTTTCTCAGTCGACTGAATTATTTTTCTCCATTTTGTCTTGCCACTCTCAGTACACACATGAGAGGCCCTAAGATAACTTCTGAGAGCATGGGACTCCTTTGCAAAAACAGAGAAGGTGCCACAGACCCCATTTTGGGGGAAAAAACCCTCTGTTTTCCTTCTGGAACCCCAGGAATTAAAAGCAGGTAGATCCCTCTTAAAACCTGTTTTGCCTTTCAGCTATGCTTGTTATTAGGCCCTAGAAACTGCATGTTTTCCTAGCCCTGTTTCTTGAAGGGCTCCACCCTGAGGCCAGTAATTCAATTAGGAGATTGGCAAATGAAAAATTTTACAACTACTGGATCTTCTTCTGTCTATCTGTGTAACCATGTATGTGTTATGTGTGATTTGGTTGTATTAAAAATAGCTCTCGTAAATTGGCTTAAATAAAATTAAGTGCTTAGATCAAATATTTTTTGAAGGAAAAATAAAAGTTGCAATGCCTTTTAGTTCATGTGACTTTAATCTTTGAGAAATAAAAACAGTTTTAAAGATAATTGGTAAAATACAAATGTCTTCAAAATGTAAATATGTGGCATAAATTATGAGGATCAGATACTAGATTTGCTAAGTATTTTAAGGTTATAACCTGCTTCTTTGGCTTTTGAGAACTGTTTGACTTGCCTGTTTTACAATTTGGTAAGGCCTGGGGACATATGAAATTAACCATGCCCTTAACTATGCTGGAAAGAGTCAGATTTTATGTGCACTGAGTACATAATTAAAATAACTCACCAGGTTTTAAATTAAAATTAAAAATTGCTAAGAGTTGCCATTATAACATGCAATTGAAACTACTGAAAAGAGATTTACATGCAAAATGTGCAAGGAAAGTAAAATGTGTTTTGAGGAAAATATTATAAGAAGACATGGGAGTATAAAGTTTTGCCTAGTTTAGAGGGTTAAAGGATTGTTTTGAATTAGATAAGATAAAGCTGAAGGTTTAAGCAAATGGTGGAAGGTTTGTAAAAATCAGTCTTGCAAAAAGAAACTCTGTGTGTGAACATACTGACTAACCTCAAAAAGGTATTATATGGATTTTCCATAAATCAAGCATTGAAATAAAAGCACAACAAGGTTTTATTAAGGAACTGACTTGCTGTTTAAGAAAAATAGTAAACAATAATGAAAGGTTTTGTCTTTTAAAAAATTATTGAGTCATCATTTTGACTAAACTGACTTATGGTAATCTGGAATTCTACTTCACAATATCAAGTGCTTTGAACCTCTAACATATTTAACAGTCTTCCCAAAATCAAACTTCAGTTTCAAGGTTGTCTTTCCTGACCCCTAACTTTTGGATGCTACAGAGGGCCTCTGGAGCATCTGAAGGAAAGGTAAATAGGATTATTTGATGTGTTTAGTCACGTGAGATTGCCAGAATAAAAATAATGTTTAACCTTCTTCAGGTTATATTTTAGTGAATAATATTAATATATGTTCCAAAATTGTAGGGGATTTCTAAAAGTCTAATGTCTGAGTATATGCTATTGATCATAATTAAGGTTATTATGTTAAGCTATTGTAAACCACAGAAATAACCAAATTTCTTTGTCAATCATGTTTTTGACTGTAACTATACTAGATATTTTGTCATTCACAGACAATTGTTGTCATGCTTTGATCCTTTTCAAAAGCTATAGGACTTTGACAGGTGCTCTCAAATGCAGGTTTCTGATGGCTTTGGAGATCGTGACATTGGAATAGAGGGAAACATACAGGACTCATGAAGAACTGAAATGCTTATGAATATCAAGCAGAATAAGAGTAAACTGAAGAGACTGAAGTATCAGAAAACTGAAGTAATTTTTTAAACTTTTTGCTTAAAACATTGCTGACCTTTATTTTTTCTGAGCCAAGGCAACTTTTTTGAGCTATCTACAGCTTCTAACATGAGTAAGGTATACTCTTGTAAACAAAATTTGGAGCATATTTTTTTCTCTCTGCTTGGTTTCTCTAGATTTGGAAACTGTTTGTGAGTATTCTTAAGTTATGAGAATACAGTTATTTGGATCAATGCAATAAGAATCCATTTTCTTTTGCAACAGGATGCAATTGGAGAAACAGGTTGTTTTGCCAAGGCTTTGACTGAAGTGTGTGCTTCCCTTTAAGGAAAAGAGCTTGACTTGCACAGCCAATAAAATCCCCTTGGGAAAACTGACTTCATACCCTGTCAAAACAGTTACTGTACAGGGTTCCTAAGCTGTGGTGAGTAAACAATGTCATTTTCTAACAGGCCTAGGAGCCCCATGTTGTCTTGGGACCTGAAGAAGAGAGAAATTTATCCAACTCATAAGTATTTGAGGGTACAAACCCATGGCTAGGCTTGGCTTTAAAAGGTCTTATCTGAGATTCCTTGTGGAATGGAGTTCCATCAAAGCCAATTTAAAAATCCTACGTGAAGGATAATTATTCTTATTGCACTTTATGCAAATGATCAAGCCAAGTATAAGACTAAAGTTTATTTTGAAAACAACTCAGTCCTACCATGATTTGTTTTGACAAAAATATGGACTGGAGAGACAAAAATTATGTCTCAAAACTTATCATACACTTGTCATTGAATTCTAATCTCAGTTGTTTTAAGTTTTTGCTTACATTTTAGACTAACACTTCTTCTTCCAGTGGTCTCTGGCTGCAGCTTAGAAGAAACAGAAGGGATGGGTAATGTAAAAATCTGTATCGATATTCTAGTTCTGAGCAATTATCCTGCAAATCCTGCCAGGTGATAGGAGTAAATAGGGTGCCCATTACCTGGAGGTTTCTTTGGGAAAATAAGACCAATAGAGCTAACCAAAGCCAAGCCCCATGCATGCAACTCTTAGCAAGCATAACTATAGCCACCAGTTATCTGGGCATTCTAGCAGCCTCAGGATTTCTAAGCTGTCCTTACCTCTTGTTTCATTTTGATACATGTCTTCTAACAACCTGGTTTGTCTCTTCTTGACTTCAGGCCATCAAACTCCAAAAGGTCATGCAATTGGAGCCTTGGATAATGGCTCCCATTCACTGAGTTCCTTTAGATAAGCCTCTGAGGGAGATCTGACTGCTGTCTTCCCAAAACAGCGCCCCCTGTCAGCAGGAAGCAGTTAAGATTGGTATTCGTCCCTATTCTAATGGCAGTGAGATGTACTGCTTCAGAGAGGGGACATGAGAATGGCAGGAGGCAGCCAAATGCCTAGGCTGACAGGTGCAGGTCCCCGGTGAATCCTCACCTCCAAGCCAAAGACAGTTTAAAGCCTGAAAGCCAAGCTACAAGTCAACCCCTCAGACCAGATTAGGAACTCGTCTTCCTGTTTGGCATGCTTTCCTTTGATTGATCCACACCCTTCACCTATTTTACATATACCTGCTCTTTCCTAACTGGTTTTCTATGCTGCCATACCCACCTTTGAGTGGTGTCTTCACTTTAACCTTTTTTGCATACTCACAAACCAATCAGCTTGCAGTCTCCATTCTCAGTCCATAAAAGGCCCCAGACCCAGCCACACAGTGGGGACTTTCCCACTTTCAGGTAGGGGAACCACCCGCCCCCAGTCCCTTCTTTGCTCAAAGCTTTCATTTTGCTTAATAAATTCTACTCCACTTACTCTCCGGTGTCCGCACACCTAATTCTTCCTGGTTTTAAGACAAGACCTCGGAACTAGCTGAGCTAAGAAGCTAAGAACCATAACACTGCCAGCTCCCAGGCTTGGAAGATAGCACCAACTCCAGAACTCAGCAGCATTGTAAGAGTCCATAACTCTTCTCTAAGCACACTGTGCTGCTTCAAGATAAGACCAGAGCTCCCGTCTTTTCCCCAAGTGAGCCCGCCCAGAGCGTGCTTTGTTTTTCAAAGCCTCAGGAGCAAGAAATGCAGAATTAAAGCCAACAGCTCAGCTCTAACATAAACATGCCCTACCTTTGCACACCCAGTGTCTGCCTGGGCTGTGTTCTGAACCCTTGCAGTCAGCTCAGTCCGAGGTGGCAAAACAAACACACAGGGCAATTCTGCAGAGAGCTGCCTAGGAGCATTTGGGCCCAGATTTTATTTGAAGAAATGTGGGAGAAGCCACCGCACTCTCCCCAGAGTTCCTGCAAACACAGCATTCATGGCTGTGAGGACTGGGATGGGGACAAGCCACCTCTCCAGAGCCACCTGCCATTTTGCTCCTGTAGGGACCCTCAGCTCCAAGCAAACCTGTTTAAAAGCAAACCTCCAAGCAGACGGGCACCTGTCATCACCCACAGGGCTGGCCTTCTGCCTTGCCTTTGGTTCTGCTGACCCCTTCCTCTCTGTGCTGTTCCACAACCCCTGCTGGCCCCCTGACACTGTGGTCTTCCTGGGGCAGTGCTGGGTAATGGGGACCCTGAGATAGGGAAGATGCAGTGCCAGCACCCCCAGACCTCACATTCCAAGGGAGAAGTCAGAGACTTATACAGACTACTATGATTCAAGGCACTAAGGGCCAAGACAATGGGGCACAGCCTGAAAAATTGCCTGGAGAGTAGGGAGGCAATCAGGGAAGGTTTCCTGAAGGAGGAGAGACCTGAGCAGAGTGGGGAGTTGACCAAGCAGAGGGACTTGAGGGCATTGTCAGCAGAGGGGATGGATGCAACACCAACTTGAAGAGATCCTTCTTCCCTGCACCTTCTCACCTCCAAACTCAACACAAATTTCTCTGCACCCCCCACTGGTGTGGCCCCTGGTGTATGCTGCTCTGTGTAGCAGTGTGTTCTTCTGTCTCCTTGGCATGACCAGACTATGTGTGTGTGTGTGTGTGTGTGTGTGTAAGGAGACAGGGAGAGATTTATACTCTCCTTCTACCCTCTGTGCTGTCCCCAGAGCACCCTCCATTAAAGTTTGTTGAGCAAATACCAATGACAACGTCTCCAGCACAGCCATTGAAGCCTCGTGCTTCATCCAGAGCTTGGGGTCCAGCGCAGGCTCTGCCCCTTCCCAGCTGTGCTTCTTCAACCATGAGATGTAGATAACCATGGCATCAGCCTCCAGGGTTCTCGTGGTGACTGTCAAGTGATGCATACCTGCAGAGTATTCAGCAAGTGCCTGGCACACAGAAAGTATTAAATAAATGGTAGCTATTACTATTCTTGGTGGTATTCTAGAGCTCCCACAGCCACTGTGCCAATGCCCTGGCTGGCATTCTGGAGGCCCCAGGGCACACTGAATAAAAGCTCCCATTTAAAGGCCAGGTCTTGGGGGTGAGTCCTGCCCTGGCTATGCAACCTCAGGTTGGTGCCTAGGAGGACCCGGGTCTCCTGTGAAGTGACCGACTAAGGCTCTTGGAACTTTCCCAGAACAATGATCTAACTCCTCACTGCCCTCCTCCCCCAATGAGTAACCACAGCTCCCAGATCTCCCATCAGCTCCCTGCTTTGGAGTCATGGACACTGGCCCAGGGGAACTGGCCTCTGGGCCCCGAGAGCCTCCCTGGCCCCCTCCACACACCCAATCCCAGCTTGGCAGCAGGCAGCTGTGGGATTTACAGCTGTCTTTCCAGCCTTGGCCTCTGCCCTTGAAGGTGGGGAATGATCCTGGCCCTGCTGCTGGCCAGCGCTGCTCCATGGGGAGTTCCCGCTGCCTCCCACTTTGATGCTGAGCCACTTCCTAAAACACACAGAGGCTGAGGAGCTGCCAAGTCCTCCAGGAAAGGCTGCGGCAGGTGGTACCTGGGCTGGCAGGGTGATGTGGTGGCTGTACACACGTGCTTTAGAGTCTTGGATCCAAATCTCAGCATTGCCCTTCCAAGTCCCAGAACTTTGGACAAGTCACTCAGCCTCTCAGAGCCGCTGTTTCCTAGCTATAAGCATGGGAAAATACTAGCACTGTCCCTTGGGGCTGATGATTGTGGAATACATGATATTTGCCCTCAGCCCAGTGCCTATGTCAAGGCACAATAAACGTCTTCTTAAAAAAGACTGTGCTATCAAAGCCTAAAGCTGCCACTCAAGTTCCAGAAGCAAAGAATGCACAAAATGGGCCATGTCCTGAATCACAAGTGGCCATCTTTACAGCTTGACTTGGGGACCCAGGAAGGTGAGAGACATTAAACAGACCAGAGGAGATGCTACCTGGGCCTGTAGGAGGAGCAAGGGGTGCAAATGTGGGGTGCAGGTCTTAAAGGACCCAGGGAGGGGAGAAGGGGAAATACCCACTCCTGGGAAGGCCCTGCAGAGGAGGTCTGTGCACTCAGCACAGAGAAAGGGCCTGGTAGTGGGTTTCCCTTGGATGGGGGGATCCCTGATGCTCAGTCCTGCAGCGATGCAGAGCAGAGGGGCACTGGGGGTGGCCAGATGGCGCCTTCTTATCTGAGCGATGTGGCTGGGGGCCCAGCTGGTCTGTGGAGTCCCCAGGAACAACTTGCCAGAAGCCAGATTGGTACTGAATGCACTGTGGCTGGAGCTGCCATTCGGTTGGACTCCAGCGGGTAGAGGGAGGAAACATGACTGAAATGGCGAGGGGAACCCAGGGGCTGTCTTGCTGGGCATGAAGTGTTTTCTGGAGCACTGGAGTGATTAGAACTGCTTCCCTTCATGAGGTAGCTCCTCTGTTTGGGCTTTCACACTGGGAGAGATGCTCTTTTCCTCTTTCCTGTGATTTTTTTTTTTATGAGTAGACACTAGCCTTCTGAACTGGAACCTGAAGGTGAAGAAAGAACAAGGGTAGATTCCACATCAGGGAGAAGAAAGGAAGCCTCGGTTCTTAGGGACCACACAAGGGTCTTAGCATGAAGCCCCTGGGAGGGACTCCCCTGCACAGCTCCCTCTGGGTCCCATGATTGTAGAGCGGGAGAACAGCTGGTTAAGGCCACAGGGGGTTCACATCCCAAGTCTTGGCCAATTTGCTTCCACCACAGACATGATTCTGAGTGACAGAAAGTGTGCTGCTGGCACAGGAGACCAACAGGAGGTCTGGGAGTTGTGAGGCTTCAAGGATGAGAGGGCTATGGCCTCCTTACCCTTTGAGTCACTACTGAATGCCTCCTCCTCATAGAAGCCTCCCTGCCCCAGGTTTCCCTACGACCAGCGCTATCTGTTTCTTCCATGGTGCTAATTACTATTTGTAATTACGTACCAATTTGCTCCTTTGTTCTCTAGAATAGAAGCTTCTGGAAGGAAGGGGCCTGGTGTACCTATTCTCTATGGTATACTTGACATGCCACTAGGGGGCAAAGAGGGCCAAAGAGCTTCAGAGAAAGGCCTAGACATTTGTTGCTGAAAGCATTTGACATTTGGGCTGGGGTGGGGGGGAGAAGGAAACAGCAATTTTTTGGCACGGGCAGAGTTATGTCCTGCAAAGTGTAACCTGGCAGCAGAGCAGGGGAGAGACTGGAGACCAGGAGACAAGTTTGGAGGCCTCTGCTATGGGTTAGCTGAAACAGGGAGGGGCCTTGAAGAGTGGGGCATGGCCCACCAGAGAGGAGATGGGAGACTCTTCCAGACCCTAAAGCCAACACAGAAGAGCCAGTTCATGAGGACAGGGGACACAGCTGGAAGTCACAGCATGTGTCCATTCATTAGCTGGGTAGTGCCATTATACAGGAGGGAGTGGGGCTGAAGGGACAGAGACATGGAGCGGTCATGATAAAGAACGTGTACTTGAAGCTACTGCAATTCTAAAACAAGTCAGAGAAACAGATTTTCACCAGAGTTTCACTCTGCCACCCTGGAGTTCCAACTTGGCCCAGATTCTGATCACCCAAAGCAGAAGCATAAAGGAGAAGGACGCTGGCCAAATGCCCTTGGTGCCTTTGGGGGCCCAGTTAATCTCCCCTCCAGTGACTTTGTGTTCACTGCCAGCAGAGCACACACCTCCCTGCCACCGGAGGCCACAGCAAGTCCCTGCAAGACCCACAGAAAGCTGAACCTTGTTAGCTTTCGGTTCCCGCCAGCACCTCTAGGAGGCCCAGTGGAATGGGGGAGAGCTCCTGTACTCCCCCTGCACTGCCTTCTGCTGCTGTTGGTATCAAATATGATGATCAAGGCAGGGAAAGGGAATGAAAGGGGAGTGAGTTCAGAGCTGGGGACAACCAGGAGTGTTGCCCATAGAGCCACTGAATCCACTTAGAGAAGAGCCCACAGCCTTCAGGCTGGCCCCTTTCTGGAATCCGTAATGTGCCCCCACTCTGTGAGCAGCAGCCCCTCCTCTGAGTGTGGAATTACGTGGACTCACATATCACTGCTTAACCCACTAGGGTCCTTCCCATCCACACAACCCTTTTTATAGCTTGCAATGACTAAAGGTTTAGTTTGTTTCAAGAGAAATGCCAAGGAGCTGGTCTTAAACAAGTTCCCCTTGTCCTTCACTGGCAACTTCCACTTCCACTTCTGACTCCCTGCTTGAACATTTCTGGGCTTGCCTCCTGGCCATCAGCTCTACATCATTCGCCTCCCAAGCTCCCTACTTCCTGTCTCTTCTTCCCATTCCATGGAAAATGCAAACCTTCTGTGTTGAGCAAAGGCCTGTCAATCAAAGTGCAACTCACAGACAAAAGAATCACCGCAGTGGGTGGCTTCAGAAGCGTGTGGCTGCCAGAGCTGCCTGAGTCAGTGGAGACTGTGAACTTCCACTCTAGAGAGAAGCAGCCTGCCTCCTGGGCTCCTGTTCTGGGACAATGGGTGGGGAAAAGGGAAGGAGTGTGTATTCTGTGCCTTGTCATTCTGGGCTTTAAACACATCATCTATGTCATTGATCCCTCACCACCATCCTGAAAGGCAGACTCTGTTATTCCCACTTTACAGATGAACAAGCAGATGCTCCAAGAACTCACATACTTTCCCAATGCCATCCTCCTTACCAGGGACAGAGGCAGGACTTGAGTGCAATTTTGACCCTAATACCGCTTCTCTTTTCCAAACATTTGACAAGAAGCTCTCTGCAACGCTAGCAGCTATTAATGTCATGAGGACATGCAATCTAGTAAGGGGACAAAATATTTGAAACCAGGACTGACCTGGAGAATTTCAGTGTCAGGAGGCCACCTGCAGGGATTGGTGGAGGTCCTGAACCTCCCTGTGACTCCTGGAGGAGCCAGCGTGTGCAGCCATCTACAGTGTGGGGCAGATTTCCCCCTCAGGCTCAGGTGGCATCTCCTAGCTTTTGCCCAGCCAGGACATTGCTAGCTGACATCTCCTTCATTCCCATCTCACCCCCACTCATCCCCGCCAACATCATTCACATATATCCTCCCTCCCCTCTGTTTTCCTCGCAAATCACACACATGTTTCCAGATATTCTCTCAATTCTGGTTCTCTTCAAGCCAAATTTAGGTCTCTGGCACCAATCGTTGCTGCCAGGGGGCTTCTCAGAGACCGAAAGCACCAAGTTTGATGTCTTTGCCTCGGGAACATGTCTGCAATCACATCTGCTGAGCTCTACACCCAGAGGTTCTGATTCTTGGGAACTATATCAGGGCCCAGGAATTTGCATCTTAACAGGCTCCCCAGGGAATTCTGATGCTGGTGGTCTGGGCATTGCACTTGGAGAAGCTCTGAATGAAACCAATGCAGAACGAATGCAAACTTTTTAAGTGAAAAAGGAAGTGGAAAATATACTTAGAGATGTGGTGGAGGTGGGCAGGGATGTGGGGGGTGGAAGGGTGCTGGGAATGAACATACATGGAGCTCCAGCTAGGAGCTGGTTACTTTGGATATCTCATCACCTTTGGGCCCTACAATAGCCTTGCAACAGACACCTTATTTGCCCTTTTCACAAAAGAGGGAAGCAAAAGTTCAAGGAGATTAAGAGACATACCCAAGTTTTCATGCACTGTCAGTAAAGACCTGAAATTTGAAGCTACATCTGCCTGATTCCAGAAGCTTTCACAACCTACCTTGCCCCACTGATGACTCAGAAGGTACCAGGTACCAGATGCTTTTATACAGGGCTGGGCACAGAGTCAGTTTTCAAAACATACCTGCCAGATGAATGAAGAACGAGTGAATGAATGAGAAAATGAAATAACAAAACTGCTTTGAGATCACGGAAAGTAGTAGCCCAAGAAGTTCCCTTTGTGACCTCATGCTCAAACTTCCTCTCCCACTGTTTCTTTAATCTGAAAAGTGACTCCACTAAATTTGTCCAGTTGATAAGGCCATGCAGCTCACCTGCACCTGTTAGCAGCAACCTGAATCCAAACAGGAAGCCAAGGCTGAGATAAGATCGAGGAAGGCAATGCCTGGAGTCATTACAAGGCTGAAATTAGTTTGTTGCCATAAGTAATCTGTTGAGCACCTCCTAAGTGCCAAGCTCTGTGCCAGGCCCCGAGGATAAGGCAGGAAACCAGACAGTCCCTGCCCTTGAATGTCTTACAATCTACTGGGGAAGGAAAGTGGGTATTAAAGAAATAATTACAAATGGGATGAGTGATACGGAAAGGAAGAAGCATGAGGCCAAGCAGTCACAGCAAACCTTCCTGAGGACACACCTGTAGGCTGGGACCTGAGCAATGAGGAGCTAGCCAGGAGTTCTTGAAGGTAGGGGAGCCGCCTTCCTCTCTTCACATCACAACTATTCCAGAGCAAAAAGGTGCTTGTTTTTGTGTTTCTTGCCCCTGCTCAAAATGGCTTTCCACAGGCCATTCTCCATGGTCAAGCTTTGCTTTCTCTCTGCTTCTACTCTCCTGCATTACCAGGGTTTTTCCTCCAGCAATAATGGCCAAGCCCTGCACTTTCCACTCAGGCCTCCTGCTGCCTTTCCCAGTAGCCTTCAGCCAGTGTCTGCTGAAGCCTCCTTGTAGTAGCCTCGGCAGTTGATTGCTAAACGTTTTTTTCTTTTTTGTGAAAATTATTTTTATAGAGTTTGAAAGTAAAAGTGCAGTTTTGTTACATGGAGATAGTGTGTAGTGAATGAAGTCTGGGCTATTAGTGTAATCATCACCCAAATAGTGTACATTGTAGCTATTAGGCAGTTTCTCATTCCCCACCACCTCCCACCTTTCTGAGTTTCCAACGTCTATTATTCTACTTTTTATGTCCATGTGTACACAGTTTAGCTCCCACTTATAGGTGAGAATATGCAGTATTTTATTTTCTGTTTCTTAGTTATTTCACTTAAGATAATGGACTCCAGTTCCATCCACATTGCTGCAAAAGACATGATTTCATTCTTTTTATAGCTGCATAGTATTTTGTGGTGTGTGTGTGTATGATGTTGGCTGTGGGTTTGTTGTATATGGCTTTCATTATTTTAAGTTATGTTTCTTTGATGCCTACTTTGTTGAGTTTTTATGATGAAGGGATGCATAATTTCATCAAATGCTTTTTCTGTATCTTTTGAGATGATCATATGGTTTTTCCTCATATTTTGTTTATGTGATGAATCACATTTATTGATTTGTGTATGTTGAACCATCCTTGCATCCCTGAAATAAAACTCACTTGATTGTGGCTTATTATCTCTTTGATGTGCTGTTGGATTCACTTTGTTAGTTTTTTTTTGTTTTTTTTTTTTGGGTTTTTTTTTTGAGGATTTTTGAGAATCTGTGTTAATCAAGGATATTGGTCTGTAGTTTTCTTTTTCTTGTAGTGTCCTTGCCTCATTTAGGTATCATGGTGATACTGGCTTCACAGAATGAGTTAAAGATAATTCCCTCCTCCTTGATTTTTTTGGGACAGTTTCAGTAGGTTTGGTACCAGTTCTTTGTATACATGATAGAATTCAGCTGTGAATCCATCTGACCCTGGGCATTTTTTTTTTTTTTTTTTTTGCTTGAGGGATTTTTAAAAATTATTGTTATTACTGATTCAATCTCACTACGTGTTATCAGCCTGTTATTTGCTTTCTATTTCTTCCTGATTCATTCTTGTGAGGTTGTATGTTTGTAGATATTTATCCATTTCCCCTAGTTTTCCAGTTTGTGAAGATAGAGATGTTCATGACAGTCCCTGATGCTCTTTTGTATTTCTGTGGTATCAGTTGTAATGTATCCTTTTTCATCTCTGATGGTGCTTATTTGAATCTTCTCTCTTCCTGATTAGTCTAGCTAGTGCTCTATCAATTTTGTTTATTTTTTCAAATAACCGACTTTTTGCTTCATTGATCCTTTGTATTTTTTGTCTCAATTTCATTTATTCCTTCTCTTTGTAATTCCTTTCCTTCTGCTAGCACTGTGTTTGGTTTGTTCTTTTTTTTTTTTTTGTTCCTTGTGGTGTGACATTAGGTTGTTAATTTGTGATCTTTTTTATTTTTGTTCTGTAGACATTTACTGCTATAAACTTTCCCCTAAGCACTGCCTTTGTTGTTTCCCAGAGGTTTTGATATGTCGTGTCTCCATTTCCATTTGTTTCAAAAATTTTTAAATTTTCATCTTAATTTCGTTGTTAACACAAAGATCATTCAGGAGCAGGTTGTTTAATTCCTGTGTATTTGTATTGTTTTCATAGTTTCTCTGGGAATTGATTTCTACTTTTATTCCACTGTGGTCTGAGAAGATACTTGATATGATTTCACTTTTTAAAAATTTATTGAGACTTGTTTTGTGGCCTGACATATGCTCTATCTATACAGTTCTATGCGCTGTATATTCTGCAGTCATTGGATAGAACATTCTGTAAATGTCTGCTAGGTCTATTTGGTCTAGATGCCTAATTAAGTCCAGTGTTTCTTTGTTGAATTTCTATCTCAATGATCTGTCTAGTGTTGTCAGTGGGGTGTTGAAGTGCCCCACTATTATTGTATTTCCATCTATCTCTTTACTTGGATTTAATATTTAATAGTATTTGTTTTATGAATCTGGCTGCATTGGTGTTGGGTGCACATATATCTATGATTGTTATAACTTCCTGGTGAATACATTCTTTTATCATTATATAATGACCGTCTTTTTTTTTTCTTACTGTTGTTGATTTAAGGTTTATTTTATCTGATGTAAGTATAGCTACTGATTGATTTTGGTTTCTGTTTGCATGGAATATCTTTTTCTACCCCTTTACTTTGTGTCTATATGCCTTTACCAGTTAGGTGAGTTTCTTGTAAGCAGCATATGTTTAGATCTATTTTTTAATTCCAACAATCTATATATTTTAAGTGCATTTAATCCATTCACAATCAAAGTTAATATCAATGTACAAGGTTTTGCTCTTGTCATAATGTTGTCACCTAACTGCTTTGTAGTCTCATTTGTGTAATTGTTTTATAAGACCTGTGATTTTTATACTTTTGTGTGTTTTTATAATGTTAAGTATCAACCTTTTGTTTACATGTTTAGAACTTCCTCGAGCATTTCTTGAAGGACTGGTCTAATGATAACAAATTCTCTTAGTGTCTCCTTGTCTGGGAGATACTTTATTTCTTCTTCATTTATGAAGCTTAATTTAACAGAATACAAAATTCATGGTTGAGAGTTTTTTCTTTAAGCCTGAAAATTGAACCCCAATTTCTTCTGGTTTGTAAGGTTTCTGCTGAGAAATCTGCTGTTAGTCTCATGGAGTTTCCTTTATAGGTGATTAGACATTTTTCTTTTGGTGACTTTAGAATTTTTCCCTTACTTTGACTTCAGATAGTGTGATGACTATATGTCTTCATGAAGTATATCTTGCAATGTATTTTCTTGGAGTTTTCTGAGCCTCTTGTATCAGGATACTAAATCTCTAACAAGACTAGGGAAATGTTCCTCAGTTATTTCCTCAAATACGTTTTTCCAGTGTTTTTTTCTTCTGACTCAGGTATACCTATGACTTGTAGGTTTGGACGTTTTACATAATCCCATACTTCTTGAAGGCTTTGTTCATTTTTTAAAACTTTTGCTTTATTTTTGTCTGACTGGGTTAATTCAAAAGACTTGTTTTCAAGCTTGGAGATTGTTTTTTCTGGTTTGTCTAGTCTATTATTAAAGCTTTCAACTGTATTTTGTAGTTCCTTCAATGAATTTTTCATTTCCATAAGTTCTATTTGTTTTTGTCTTTTAAAATATCTATGACTTTGTTTAATTTTTCATTTATATTCTGAATTGTTTTTCTGATCTCTTTATATTATTTTCAACTTTCTCTTGGATCTAACTGAGCTTCTTTAAAATCAGTATTTTAAATTATTTACTTGGTATTTCAAATATTTCATTTTGGTTAGGATCCATTGTTAAAGACATAGTGTGTTCCTTTGTGGGTGTTGTAACAGTTTTTTCATACTTTCACAATTGTTTCTCTGCCCTTCTCATCTGAATAAACTATCTCTTTTTATTATTTTTTAATTTACTTTCATTTGGATAGGATTGTCCCCCCTTGATGTTGTGCAGGGTCATTTGGCTTTGGTTCTGAGTGCTTTCAGTGGCCATGACTCTGTACGAGTTCCCTGGTTATAGATAGCCATTGTGTGGTGGCTTTCTCATATTCTGGTTGTAGTAGTAATGTATTGGACATGTGAGCAGGCTCACAGCCTCCTGCAGAGCCAGGGTGGCAGAGGTCTCAGGAAGTATATCTGTTCTCCAGTGCACATGGGTCAGCAGCTTCTGTATGTGGTAAGATTTTGTGGGTAAGAGCTGGCTTCAAGAGAAGCAGATGTTATATGCTTGATTTTGTTTACTGGGAAAGTCTCTCTGTTGCCTCAGGCAATGGGCTGATCTGTGGAATGTAGAGTGGCCTGAATTCCCTGCTCAGCCCCAGATGCAGGGAGAGGGGAATAAAGCTGAGTGGAGATGGACTGCGAAGCCTACCACTTGGATACTCCAATGGTGAGCACAAGCACTAGCCCTGATGGGGGTGGTGGGGGAGCTCCTGGTGAAATGCACCAAGGTCTCCATGGTGGGGTTAAGGAGGCTACCCCGGATCCACAGCCTGAGCAAGCAGGAACATGGTCCACTTTCCTGTCACTGATTGCTAAGCTTTCAAGGATTTTGTGAGCTGGCTAAACAAAGCTATATTAAAAATTAAGTTAGACATGCAATTAAATAAATCATACTATATTATATTAAAGTCAAAGGTCATAAATACTTAAAACTCATTACATCCTAAGTATTTTACTCCTATTATTTATGTTCTGGAGGGAATTTACATCTGTCATATCTGTATAGTATGTAACAATGGTATGTGTACAGCGGTATATGTAACAGTGGTACTGTGCATCTCTTCCCAATTCTGCATTCAGTGACATGAACTTAATAGCTTCAAATGGCCATGATGGGAGTATTTATACCACAGGAATTGGTGTAAGTTGTTTTGTTTATTGTCTCAATTTAACAAAGTGATTGAGAAAAATCTAATAATATAATTAAATTATATAATTAAACTTAAAAGGGTGTCCTATATAGCAGTTTTCTAGCATTAGACAACTATTATCGGATTCAGCAAAGAAGTTGCTCACATAATTGAGTGAAGTTTCAACATATATCTTCACTATTTCATTTTTGTCTCATGAAAATACCAACCAACCAACATTCATTAGTTGTATATTCATTGGAATTTTTCAATGATATGACTGATTTTGCTCATTAAAATTGTCATAAGGCATTTATTCATTGTCTGATTTTGTCACAGTATGGAGTTGCAAATTATAAAAACCATAAATTTTCCATGAAATAGGAAGTCACACTGAAGTTATGACTTTATATAGGTATATAGAATTTTCAATTAAGATTATTGGATATTTTTATTGTTTATAAATTCTGTGCTGCAATTTTTTTTTTTTTTTTTTTTTTGAGACAGAGTTTGACTCTTTCACCCAGGCTGGAGTGCAATGGCATGACCTTGGCTCACTGCAACCTCCACCTCCCAGGTTCAAGTGATTCTCCTGCCTCAGCCTCCCAAGTAGCTGAGACTACAGGCACATGCCACCACGCTCGGCTAATTTCTGTGTTTTTAGTAGAGACGGGGTTTGGCCATGATGGTAAGGTTGGTCTCAAACTACTGGCCTCAAGTGATCCACCCACCTTGGCCTCCCAAAGTGCTGGGATTACAGGTGTGAGCCACGGCACCTGGCCTACAATTCTTTATGTGACTTCAATTTACGATAAACTTATGTTCATATGTAGGTATACTTTCTTTTTTCAAAAACTGTGTTGTCCTTAGCCCTTCTGCCCTGTTTTCTCTCCTGTAGCCTGAGGTGTTTGGAGAATTCTACCCAATTATGTTGCTTGAGGAGCCACTTCTCTGCCCAGGCAGATCTCTATCCGTTTCTAACATTTTCCTTCATGGGTTCACAAACCAGTTTTCATTTTAAAGGTAAGCCTTCCCTTCCTCCACTCACAACATTTAAATAAAATAAAATATAGGTAAATAATGCAGAAGCCCCATGGCCAACAGCAAATCTGAAGCATCCTGGCTGCAGGCTCTTCATGGCCAGCCTTTGTCCCTGACTCTGAAGTACACTGGCTGGGAATTCTGGAATACTGGCACTGTGGCCCAGACACCATTCCTGGGCCTCTGTGTCTGCCATCTTCTTTCAGACTTTCCACTGGGAAAGCCTAAGGGGCTGTCCCTCTCCTGTATTGTTTGCTTCAAGGTCCAACTCACTTCTTTCAGAAGTTTCAAGACCTTTCTAGAAAAGACTGAGAAGGTTCAAGGTGTACAGGACTAATAATACTATCACAGAGCTGAATCTGAGGTGAGATGTCTGCCACCTGCCATTTTTATTATCCTGGGTACCACAGGATTTTCCCATTGTAATGTTCGATTATATAATTGGGTCTCCCTAGACATTGCCAGAAATGCCTGAAGTCTTATGTGGGTCAGGAGTCCATGGTAGTCAGAAAGAAGTAAGACATTTGGCTTTTAGTTCAGTGACTCAGGGGAACGTGGAACAGATATGAGTTATAGCTACTGGGCACCTGACACTTTGCTCAGACATTTAATGGGTTCCCACTTAATCCTTACTGAAACCCCATGAAGTAGATCCTATGACTATGCTTGTAAAAAGATGAGGACAACAGGGCCAAGAGAGTTAACAAAATGTGCTGGAGTCCCACAGGTGATGAATGGAGACTCAGGTTACAAACTTGTTCTCTCCTCTGGTACTGCTGACTTGCTGCCCAGTTTGTCACACCCTCTGGCCTATGTCCTCTCCCATTGTGGCCACAAGTGCACTTCTGCAGGTATCAGGACCAGATGGGACCAATGACTTGAAAGAAATCACTCTGCCAGATATCAGAAAATCTGATCAAAATGTGAACAAATCGAAGCAAGTTAATCATTTTCTCTGACTTAGTTTTTCTGTTTGTAAAATAGGTTGTTAAGAAGCTTAATAAGGCCAGGCGTGGTGGCTCATGCCTGTAATCCTAGCACTTTGGGAGGCCAAGGCGGGCGGATCACGAGGTCAGGAGATCGAGAACATCCTGTCTAACACAGTGAAACACTGTCTCTACTAAAAATACAAAAAATTAGCCAGGCGTAGTGGCGGGCACCTATAGTCCCAGCTACTCCAGAAGCTGAGGCAGGAGAATGGCATGAACCTGAGAGGCGGAGCTTGCAGTGAGCTGAGATCCGGCCACTGCACTCCAGCCTGGGCAACAGAGTGAGACTCCGTCTCAAAAAATAAATAAATAAATAAATAAATAAATAAATAAATAAATAAAAAGAAGCCTAAATGAGAAAATCTGTGGAGTGCCTGACACACAATTCTGTAGGGTCAACTTTAATTAATCCTATATGAGATGGCACTCATAAACCACACAGAAGAGAGACTGGCACATACAGTGTGTTCAAGAAGTACTATTCTTTGTTATTACTAATATTTTCTGACCTTTATTAGATACTGAACCTACTACTTCTAAAATACCCACCTGCTGTAGAAGTTCCAGTAGCTGTCCTGCTTTTCCAGGACACAGTGGGTTACAAATCAGGCATCTATGGACTAGTTTAGGATCCTACCTACAATCTTTAATATTATTTCTACTGGAGTAGACGTGTGTTCTGAGTTCCAAGTAACTGACCCATACATTGTTTGAAAACAAAGCCCATTTGTAGCTATGAATACTCCATGGCTTTCAAACCATTGCAGCGGGGTCGGGGGGTGCACAGAATCCTTTGTTCAAATGACATCTTATACATTAACCTAAGATATAAAACAGGCTCTGCAATGAGCAAATACAGTTGAGGAAGAGGTGGTAGAGGTAGCCTAGAGCCTGCACCCCTCACCAGAGTCCTGCCAAGCATGGTATAAGACTTACCTCATACTATTATCAGCTTGAACTTCTGAAGACAAGCTGGATTATTTGGTTTATTGAGAATGGTTATGTGTCCATCATATGGGACTACTTAGGACACATGAAATGCCTTTGGTTGGAGGCTCTGTCTTATTTTTAATATGCCTTTGTTAAGCAGAAGTAATCATTTCATGATCATGGCAAGTTAATGGGGTTACTCTGCTGAACCCTGAGATATTACCAATATTACTTCCCATGGATCAAACAAAGTAGATCAAAGTCGAAGTTTTCAAAATCCTCCTGCAAAAGGAAATTTCTCCAGGCAAAACTTTGAGGTTTTCAGTTTTGAAAAGTAGACTTGACTCTCTTCTAGTAACAACAATATAAAAATCCTTTTATTTGTGCCAGGCAGGAATATATTTCTCCTCAGAAACTATTTTATAGATTACATGTCATTTTCTACTTTCTTTTTTATTCTTGTAGTAATCATCTTCCTTTAAGAAAATGTTAGCACAGCATACAGTAGGCATGTTGAGGGAGATAAGCCCCGCGAGCCAACCCAGCTATAGAGCAGAGTTGTTTCTGCAAGCCTTCTAAATCCCAGGACCCACATAGTTCAATGTCAGGGCAGTACTGCATTCAAGAAGCCATAGTCTTGTGGCCAAAAAAAAGTAATTAAAAAGGAATTCGAAACCCTACCAGGCCTCCTCAAAACTGGAACAGGGATCCAAATTCAGTCGACAGCAACAATTTCTTCTCTCACCAGTTCCCTGCACCCACTTGCCAGGTTTCTGGAGCATCCCTCTCTCCATAGGTCTTCTGTGCTTTTCTTCACACCAGCCCTGCACTGAGGTGGCAATTATAGGACTATGTTGGGTGGGCAAAGGAATGGTGGTGGGGAGGCAAGTATGAATAGCCTCTCTTCATCTTAATAACTTTGGTCTGAGGTTTGCTGTGTTCTAAATTGTATCCTCATTATTGCCTGATTTTGTGCATAGTACAAATAGATTATACAACCTGATGTTCTTCACTGAACCAGCTAGTTCAGTGAAGCAATATTTAATTCTGTTACTTTACAAGTTCTTAGTAGCCCAAATGGCAAAGAAAATCAGATCCCAGTAACAATAAGAGAAGTATTATGACCACTCTTTCTCATAGGATAAATAAGAGACTCCATGTATTCTTCTATTTGCATATGTTTAATCCATTGTAATTAAGGTTAAATAAAGTAAATGAAGTTATTACTCTGAAAATGCAATGAGAGACTTCTGGTTTCTAGTCTAACATGTAAAGAGATTGGAATAAACCACCCAATACTAACACGTAAAAAAGCTAAACAACTTGAAAACTCAATGAATCTTAGATCTGTCAGAAAAGTAAGTGCACAGGGCAAAAAGCTGTCCCCCAAACTGGAGAGACAGGCAGGTGGATATAGAGAATCACAACTTATCAGAGCAGAAACCTCTCTGTGAACAAGTGCAAGGATAGGAAAACCTAATTGTAATTGAAAGTGTTGAAAGAAAACACTCACCAACTAAGAATTCTACATCCTGGAAAATTATTCTTCAACAGTAAAGTAGAAATAAGGATTTTCTCAGATAAACAAAAATTTAGGAAATTTGTTGCTAGAAGACCTGCCTTGCAGGAAATGTTAAAAGGAATTCTTCAGAGAAAAGGGAAATTATGTAAGTCAGAAACACGGATCTCAATAAAGAAGGGCATCAGAAAATAATTAAGTGAAGGTAAAATGAAAACTTGTTTTTCTAATTCTTTTTTTTTTTTTTTTTTTTGAGATGGAGTTTTGCTCTTGTTGCTCAGGTTGGAGTGTAATGGTGCGATCTCAGCTCACCGCAACCTCTGCCTCCCAGGTTCAAGCAATTCTCCTGCCTCAGCCTCCCAAGTAGCTGGGATTACAGGCATGTGCCATCATGCCTTGCTAATTTTGTATTTTTAGTCGAGACGAGTTTCTCCATATTGGTCAGGCTGGTCTCGCACTCCTGACCTCAGGTGATCTGCCCCCCAGCCTCTAATTCTTAATTGATCTAACGGATAACAGTTTATTCAATATAATATCACCAATCTACTCAAAAATGTATGCTTACATTATATAATATATATTCCAATGTATGCTTACATTATATTATAAAATATATATATTCCTATGTATGCTTATGTATAAGTGAGAAGAATGACAGCAATGATACAAGAGATGGAAAGCAAGAATTATGAATTTTTTTTTCTTTTTTGAGACGGAGTCTCACTCTGTTGCCCAGATTGGAGTGCAGTGGTGCAATCTCTGCTCACAGCAAGCTCTGCCTCCTGGGTTCATGCCATTCTCCTGCCTCGGCCTCCCAAGTAGATGGGACTACAGGCGCCTGCCACCACGCCCGGCTAATTTTTTGCATATTTAGCAGAGACGGGGTTTCACCGTGTTAGCCAGGATGGTCTCGATCTCCTGACCTTGTGATCCGCCCGCCTTGGCCTCCCACAGTGCTGGGATTACAGGCGTGAGCCACCACCCCCAGCAAGAATTAGGAATATTTTGTTATTATAAGATACTTACACTACTTATGAAGTGTTATAGTGTTATTTGAAAGTCGACCTGGATTAGTTGTAAATGGATAGGGCAAACTCTAGAGCAACCACAAAAAAAGAAGTATAATTGATGATATACTAAGAAAAGAAAGAAAATGGGATCATATGGAATGCTCACTTAAAATTACAAAAGGCAGAAAAAGTTTGGAAGACAAAAAAAGGAGTGAAGAACAAGGTCACTAAATAGAAAACAGTAATAAAGATGCTAGATGATAATTCAACTATATCAATAATCATTTCAAATATCAGTGTCTAATACAGCAATTAAAAGACAGAGATTGTCAGAGTGAATCCAAAGCAAAACTCAACTATATGATGTCTACAAGAAACCCACTTTAGCTATGAAGACACATATATATTAAAAGTAAAGGAACGGAAAGAGATATACCATGCTAACACTAATCAAAAGAAAGTAAGAACAGCTTATTAATTTCAGACAGATCCAACTTTAGAACAAGAAAAGTAATCAAGCAGGAAAGAGAGGAGCATTACATAGGGATAAAAGGTCAATATTCCAGGAAGACATAACAATCTTTAATGTGTATGTACCTAACAAAAACAGAGTGTCAAACTCCATGAGGCAAAAAATGACAGAACTATAAAGAGAAGTAGAATTCATTACTATAGTTGGATACTTCTACACTCCTCTATCAGAAATGGATAGATCCAGCAGGCAGAAAATCAGTAAGGACATAGCTAAGCATAATACCACCACCAAAACACTGGATATAAAGGAAAGCTATAGACTACTTCATCTAAAACCATAAATTATATATTTTCTCAAGCTCATATAGGACCTTCACTGAGATAGACCACATTCTGGAGCCATAAAACCCATCTTAACATATATAAAACAGTAAAAATCATACAATCCCTGCTTTCAGTCCACAGTGAAATTAAACTACAAGTCAATAACAGAAAGTTGAAAAAAAACCCAAAATACTTGGAGATGAAGCAAGACTTTCTTTTTTATTCTTTTTTCTTTTCTTTTTTTTTTGAGATGAAGTCTCACTCTTTTGCCCAGGTTGAGTGCAGTGGCGTTATCTCTGCTCACTGCAAGCTCCGCCTCCCGGGTTCACATCATTCTCCTGCCTCGGCCTCTTGAGTAGCTGGGACTACAGGTGCCCACCACCATGCCCTGCTAATTTTTTATATTTTTAGTAGAGATGGGGTTTCACCATGTTAGCCAGGATGGTCTCAATCTCCTGACCTCATGATCCACCCTCCTCAGTCTCCCAAAGTGCTGGGAGCACAGGCTTGAGCCACTGCACCTGGCCATCAAATAACATATGGATCAAAGAAGAAATTGCATGAGAAATTAAAAAAAACATTTTGAAGCAAAAAGAAAATACAACTTAGCAAAACTTGTGGGATATAGCACAAGCAGCATTCAGAGGAAAATTACATTAAATGTATATATCAGAAAATAAGAAAAATCTGACATTAATAATAATTTAACCTTCCATCTTAGGAAATGAAATAAAGAACAAATTAAATCCAAAGTAAGCAGAAGAAAAGAAATACTAAAAAGTAGAGCAGAAATCAGTGAAATTGAAAACAATAAATCAACAGAGAAAGTTAACAAAACCCAAGACTCATTCTTTGAAAAGATCAATAAAATCAATAAATTTCTAGCTAAGCTAACTAAGAATAAAATAAAGAAGACAGAAATTAATCATATTAGAAATTAAGCTGGGCATGTTGGCACATGCCTGTAGTCCCAGCTACTTGGGAGGCTGAGACAGGAGGATCACTTGATCCCAGGAGTTCCAGGTTTCAGTAAACTATGATCATGCCATTGAACTCCAGCCTTGGCAACAGAGTGAGACCCTGTCTCTAAAAAAATAATAATAAAAAAAACTTACCTATGTAACAAACCTGCACATTATTCACATGTATCCTGGAACTTTAAATAAAATGAAAAATTAAAAATAATAATAAAATACAAAAGAAATTAAAGAGGGGACATTACCTTATATCTCATAGATGTTAATAGGATAATTAAGGGATATTATGAATAATTTCATATCCACAAATTTTATAACCTATGTAAAATGAACTAATTCCTTTGTCTCGGTCTATTTGATAACCTATGTAAAATGAACTAATTCCTTTGTCTCAGTCTATTTTGTGTTGCTATAGCAGAATACCAGGGACTGGTAATTTGTTAAAAAAAAAAAAGAATTTATTTGGCTCATGATTCTGATGGCTGGAAAGTTCAAGATTGATCATATGAAAAAAATCACATGGTGAAAGAGGAAGCAAGAGAGAGGGGAGAGTTGCCAAGCTCTTTTTAACAACCACCTCTCACAGGAAATAATAGAGGGAGAACTCACTCACTCCTGAAGGAAGGCGTTAATCTATTTATGAAGGACCTAACTCCATGATCCAAACACCTCCCATGAGGCCCTACCTCCAATACTGGGGATCAAATTTCAATACAGAGGGACCTTCAATACAGAGGGGACAAAAATCTAAACCACGGCATTCCTTGAAAGATACAATCTGCCAAATTCACACAAGAAAAATAGACAATCTGATTAGACCTACTGTTACATACGTTAAATCAATAATTAATAACATTTTAAAACATAAAGCACCAGGCCCAGATGGGTTTACTGGTAAATTTTACCAAACACTTAAGAAAGAAATTATACTAATTCTCTACAATATTTTTCAGAGGATGGAAGCAGAGAGAATACTTCCTAACTCATTTTGTGAGCCCAGTGTTACCTTAATACCAAAACCAAAGACATTACAAGAGAACAAAACTGCATACCAGTATCTCTCTAGAACGCAGATGCAAAACCCTTAACAAAATATTAGAAAATCGAATCCAAATATTTATAAGAAGAATTATACACCATGACCAAGTGGGATTTATTCCAGATATGCAAGGCTGGTTCCACATTTGAAAATCAATTAACATAATTCATCACAGAACATCCTGAAGAAGAAAGAAATCACACAATCATATCAACAGATACAGAAAAAGTATTTGACAAAACCTGACACCCATTTATAATAAAAACTCAGCAAAGTAGGAAGAAGGGAACCTTCCTTAAGTTAATAAATTACATTGACAAGAAACTTCTCTCTAAGATCAGAAACAAGAAAAGGATATTACCTCTCCCCTGCTTTTCAACATCATACTGGAAATTCTAGCTAGTGCAATAAAATAAGAAAGGAAATAGGTATGATTAGGAAAGAAGAAAGAAAACTATTTTTGTTTGCAGATGACATGATCATCTATGCAGAACATTTAAAAGAATGGATAAAAACTCCTGGAACTAAAAAGTAGTTATAGCAAGTTTGCAGGGTACAAAGATAATGTACAAAAGTCAATTACTTTTCTATATAGCAGCAATGAACAAGTAGAAGTTGAAATTAAAAATACATTACTGTTTACATTAGCAATCACCCAGAGTACTTAGGTATAAATATAACAAAATAAAAGATCTACATTAAGAAAACCACAAAACTGATGAAAGATACCAAAGAACTAAATAAATGGGAGATGTTCAGTTCATGAAAAGGAAGTCTCAATATTTTCTATATGTTGGTTCTTCCCAGTTTGATCTGTGGATTCACCACAATACTAATTGAAATTGCAGCTAGTTATTTTGTGGATATTGACAAACTGGTTCTAAAGTTTATATGAAGAGGCAAAAAACCCAGAATAGCCAACTTAATATTGAAAGAGAACAAAGATGGCTTTGACACTACATGGCTTCAAGACCTTTTGTAAAGCTGTAGGAATCAAGGCAGGGTGTTATTGGTGAAAGAATAGGTAAACCAATCAATGAAACAGAAAAAAATGATCCAGAAATAGACCCACATAAATACAGTCAAACCAATCAATGAAACAGAAAAAAAAATGATCCAGAAATAGGCCCATATAAATACAGTTGGCCAACAGCAAAGGAAAATCAATGGATCAAAGATAGAATTTTCAACATATTATGATAGAACAATTGGATATCCACTTGTAAAAATAATGAATCTAGACACAGACCTAACCATCATGCACCAACAGAAGGGGGAGCAAAGCACTTCCAACTACATTGTCTTTAATGAGAATAGTAGCTCATTGCCACAGCAATTAAGACAGCGTGGTATTAGTTAGACACACTGACAAATGAAAAAGATAATACAGAAATTGAGCCACACATACACGGTCAATTAATTTTTGACAAAATGCCAAGGTAATTCAAAGGGGGAAAGTGTAGTCTATACAAAAAAAAGATGCTGGAATAACTAAATATCCATACAGAAAAACAAAATGAACCTCAGCCCTTACTTGCCCACATAAAACTAACTTTAAGTGGATCATCGATGTAATCATAAAATCTAAAATTATATAATAAAACTGCTATAATCATAGAAGGAAATCTTTTTGATCTTGGAAAAACTTCTTAAATAGGACACCAAAAGCATGAATCATAAAAAGTTAATAAATCAATTTCCTCAAAATAAAATAAAAAATAACTTCACCTCTTTTAAAAACACCATTAATAAGTAAAATGTAAATACACACTAGAAGAAAATATTCACAACAAATATATCTGACAAAGGATTTAGACACAGAATACATAAAGAGTTCTTACAAGTCAGTAATAAAAAGACAAATAATCTAATTTAAAAATGGAGTAATGTGTTCTTGCCGCTGCTTCTGCTTTTTTCATAACATTTTCTGGGATGTCCAGAAACCCAGTAGCATGGAAATTGAGCAACTTTATTTATTTTATATACTCCACCATTACTCAATGACATTCTACTTGAGATATAGATGCTTAATGAAGAGAAATGTAAGTAATTAAAAAAAAAATTGAGCAAAGGCCTGAACAGACTCTGCACAAAAGAAGATATATAAAGAGCCCATAAACTCAGTAGAAGGCCCTGGAAGGCCCTGAGATCATTAGTCACTGGAGAAAAGCAACTGAAAACCACAGTCACACACACACAGTACCATTTGAACAGTGGCTTTGGTCTAATTGTGCGCCTTAAGATTTTGGTTTTGATCATTTTAAGAAGACATTTATAGTGCCTTGACATAGGCCAGTCACTGGGCTGCAGACAAACATCATTCCACAATCATCAGTCCAGGGAGCCAGTGCTAGTATTTTCCCAGTTTTACAGCTGGGAAACAGAGTCTCTGAGATGCCGAGTGACTTGTCCAAGGTCCTGGGACTTGGAAGGGCAATGCACTTGGAAGGGCAATGCTGAGATTTGGATCCAGGACTCCAAAAGCACGTGTGTACAGCCACCATGTCACCCTGCCAGCCCAGGTACCACCTGCCGCAGCCTTTCCTGGAGGACTTGACAGCTCCTCAGCCTCTGTGTGTTTTAGGAAGTGGCTCAGCATCAAAGTGGGAGGCAGCGGGAACTCCCCATGGAGCAGCGCTGGCCAGCAGCAGGGCCAGGCTCATCCCCCACCTTCAAGGGCAGAGGCCAAGGCTGGAAAGACAGCTGTAAATTCCACAGCTGCCTGCTGCCAAGCTGGGATTGGGTGTGTGGAGGGGAGCAGGGAGGCTCTCGGGGCCGAGAAGCCAGCTCCCCTGGGCCAGTGTCCCTGACTCCAAAGGAGGGAGCTGATAGGATATCCGGGAGCTGTGGGGGAGGAAGGGAGTGGAGAGATAGAGCACTGTTCTGGGAATAGGAAAAAGATGTTGATTGGAATCTCTGAGGCTGGGAATGAGGTTTGAAAGTGACAGGTTTCTTGCAAGGTGCTCAGGTCTTTTCTCTTGGGACACTCACACTCTCTAGAGAAGGATCTTCCATCTACTGCCTGGAGGTAATCGTTCTGCCCACCAGAGTTCTAGAGACTGATTCCAATTTTTCATTCATTGAGGTAAATGTTTATTTAACTTCCCTGAATGCCACTCCAGCCCTCAACTCTCTCTGGTGTTCCCCCACTTTCCATCCTAGCTAGAGCTCAAGATTTCTGCTATGGCAGTAGCGATGGTGGCAATGGCTCTAGGACACTAATCGCTTCTTAAATACTCAGTGTTTTGTGCTGCCTTCATCCCTCCTTCCAGAGGTACCTGACACTGCCAAGTTTGGCACATTTTTCCCTGTAAGTCAGTGTGTTTCCTGCCTTTTCCCATTTCATCTTTAGGAGTCAGTTTTCTTGGGTCAGTTGCCACTGGTCCATCTGTTTCCAGAATCCAGAATTTTGTTACAGTTGCCCTTTCCCCAGTCTGTTTGTCCCTGTGGGTTTATGTGTTAAGAAAAATTAAATCTCTTTACAATTCATTTAGAGGGGTTTTGGAGGGAGAGTAATACTTGAAATATACACTGTGTTAACTTGTATAGCTTTATAATAGGTTTTATTATTTCACAGGTTAAGTTCTTCTTGATAAGTCTTTTTAAATTATTTTTTGGTGTAATTTTTTCTATCAAATAAAAATTTGAAGTTTGGCCAAATCAAAAATTCTCACTTGAATTTGGGTATGCCTGCATTATTTTTCGATTCATTTAGGGAGCATTAGCATTTTAATGCATTAAAAGCCATAGTTCAACTCCTGGGATGGATCTAAGTTATCCAGTCCGCTGAAGTAATCATTTACTTTAAGATGTAATAAAATTGTCTCAACATCCCAAGTCACACGTGATAGAAGTCTCAGCACGATTTCCAGGCTCTCTGGGGTATCGTGGCAGTCAAGAGGGTTGGTGTTTATTTTTCCCGGAGTCAGTTCCATATTCCTGCTTCCATGGAATTCTTCATCTCCAGTCTGGCTCTGACCCCTGCACATCTGTCCTTTCTCCAGTCCACAACACTCCACTGGAAACCATCTGATCTTTTCACTGGCACTAACTCGAGGCCATGTGCATGGTAGATAGACAACATCAGGGTAGTGTTACAAATCTGAGCCCTGGAGTCAGAATGTCTGGGTCAACAGCTCGACTTCACACTTGGAAGCTATGCACTTGATCAAGTTACTTACTGTCTCTCTGCCTTAATTCCTCATCTATAAGGTAGGAAAATAGGATTTTTGTGATGATTAAATGTAGAAAGTTAAAGTGTTAAAGAGTTAAAGTGCTCAGTGCAGTGTCTGGCAAGTAGGTGCTCAATAAACACGAGCTGTTATCATTATCATCGAAGGTTTGGAGGCTATGGAAATGGGTTACGTAATAACACAGCACAACAAATGACTATAAACTGAATATTGGAAGTGTACTCTTAAAACTCCTTCTACTTGTCTTATTACAAAAGGAAGGTCCTTTCTCTCTCTTTAAGCCCAGCTGGGCCCCTAACTTTGATCTCGTCCCTTCTCCTCCCTGTTTTTCAACTCTAGTCAAATCTCACTATCTTAATTAGTCCATTATAGTTTCCAATGCATGACGACTTATCTTTCCAATACTTAACCAGCTCATCATTTGTTTGGCTAAACAAAACCATTTTAGGCTCCAAAAAAGAGCTTATCTTCTTTTTAGACTATAGAAGAATATAAAAGAACTGTAGTTCAAAAACTAACAATAATTTTCTCCCACTTCATAAAGTTAAGAGAGCATATCTAAAAGGTACAGCTCTCCATTTGCTCAAATCTCTTTTTCTGCCCGTGAATAGAATTTTGTTGTTTTCTCTATATAGCACATGTCTTTTGGTTATTATATATAAACTGTTATTATGAGTAGAATTTTTATTCATTATATTTTCTTACTGGTTATTGTTAGTATGAAAGAAAGTTATTGCTTCTTTGTACATTTATTTCGGAACTAGAGACATATTACCACTGTTTCATATAGTTTCTAATAGTTTTCTCAGTTTATTGTCTTGGATTTTCTCTGGCATATAATCATTTTATCTGCAAATAATGACAGTTTTGCTTGCTCATTTCCAATATTTACACCACTTAGTTTGGTTTATTGTGCTGGCTTGGACAGACGTTATGTATCAGTGATGATAATGATCCACTAGTAGTGCTGGGTTCTATTTACTAATATTTTGTTTAGGGTTTATAAATGAAATGAGGGCTGTAGTTTTCTTTTCAGTATAATTTTGATAGATTTTGTTGTAATGCTTCGCTGGCTTTATAAAATCAAAAAAAGCATAAAGGAGTAGCTCTTTTTTCTCTGAGTTCTGAAATAATGTAAATAATTCAATGTTATCTATTCATTGATGGTTTGATCTGTGTAGACTATATGGGCCTGGTCGCTTTTAGGATAAGGTTCTTCACAATCATATTATAGCCTATTTTAGGTTTCCTATTTCTACTTCATATAGAGAACTTATTTTTCTAAAATAATCATCTATATCACCCACATTTTAAAATTTATTTGCACAGTTTTACAAAGTTGTCTTTAATACTTTAAAAACTTTCCCCTGTGTCTGTGGTTGTCTATCTTTTGACTAGTTCTGGGCATTTGTATTTTCCCACCTTTTTCCCTTTTTTGACTAACGTAGGGTATGATTTGTTTTCTTATTTTATTCTTTTTTAAATCTCTTGAATTAATTAAACAATTCTATTGCTTCTGGGTTTTCCAGTTTAAACTCAATTTCACATTTCGTATTTATTCTTTCCTTCTGCTTTAGGTTGGATAAACTTTTCCTACATTCTGGAGTTTTGTGTTTATTCTATTTCACTCTTTGTTAAGTAATGACAGAACTTACAGATGTAAGTTTTTGCCTAAGGACAAGTTTAGCTTCAACACATACATATTAGTGTACAGTAGTCTTATTGTTTTGGCAAAACGGGTATTTTAAAGAGACTGGTATATTTCCCAAATGGTTGGGAAGTTAATGTTTGCTTGTTTCTACTTATTTATTTCTAGCTTTATTGCATTTTGGTCAGAAAATGTGATCTTTCCTCTTCCTACATTTTAAGCTATGTTGAGGTTGCCTTTATGGAATGATATGGATTTTATGCTGAGAACACAGTTAAGATCTGTAATTGTTTCATAAGTACTTGAAAAGAGCATACATTCTCTAACATGATAATGTAACGTATGTAATATGCATATATGGCATCTGTCAAGGACTGAGAGAGGTTAGAGCTTGATTCTTTTTCTCACTTGCCCCTTTCATTGATCTAGTTTATTGTACAAGGGAATGGTTCTCAAAGTGTGGTCCCTGGACCAGCAAGCATCAGCATCACCTCCTCAGAAATGCAAAATCTTGGGCCCTACCCTAGTCCTATGAATTAGAAACTGGGGCCAGCACTAGCAGTCTGTGTTTTCAGAAGCTCTCCGGGTGATTAGGATGCACACTCACATTCGAGTACACTAGGAGAAGGCATGGGATGTGGATGTCATTTTGTCTTCCTTTGTCCCGAAAAATTACTCTCCCCAGTCCCACTTGTTTGTGATGTTCCCCTCTTCAATAACTTAATTATCTTTATAAACTATTCATTCTACACCATTAACCTGTATCACACTGTTTTAATTTTTATTTTATTTTTTAAATTATTTTATTTATTTTATTTTAATTATTTTATTAATTTATTTTATAAATTAAAATAATTTAAATTATTTTAATTATTTTATTAATAAAATAATATTTATTTTATTAAATTTTATTTAATAATCGAAGACAGGCAAATTGGAATTAGGTATTGTTTTTCCTATTGAATTTGCAAAAATGTAAAAACTCAATAATTTTCAGTGTTGGCAAAAATACAACGAGAAAGACACTCTCATACAGTGGTGGTGAGAATGTAAAGCATTACATTTTTTCCTGAAAAGAACTTACGGCAATACGTCTAAAATATCTTTACCTCTGCTTCGATAATTCCACCTCTAGACATTCATTCTAAGGAAATAATCAGAATTGGTTTAAAAATTATATTTACGTTGTTTTTTTTGTTTACTCTGTTGTTTGTTTTTGATGAATAGACATTTTTGGAAAATTTAGCAGAAAATAAAGTGTTCCCATATGCTCCTCCCTTCCCAATGTTTGCCTTATTACTAACATCTTGTATTAGTGTGGTATATTTGTTACAATTGATATCCCAATCTTAGTACATTATTAGTAACTAAAGTCCATAGTTTACATTAGGACCCACTCTTTCTGTTGTACATTCTATGGGTTTTCCCAAATCTGTGACATGTACAGACCATGACAGCATCTTTCAGAACAGTGTCCTAAAAATCCCTTGTGCTCCATCTGTCTTTTTAAATAGAAAAAAATAGAAAGTTCCAACACTATGTGCATGTTCACATAAATTATGATATATTTAATTCAACTAAAATATTATGCAACCATTAAAAATCATGTTCCCGCAAAATATTTAATTGACTTGGGGGAAATGTCAATGATATATTACTAAGTTTTAAAAAAGAATACAAACTGTATTTGTAATATCATCTGAGCTTTATATTTATTTATTTTATTTTATCTTATTTATTTATTTTTGAAATGGAGTCTGGCTCTGTTGCCCAGGCTAGAGTGCAGTGGCCGGATCTCAGCTCACTACAAGCTCCGCCTCCTGGGTTCACGCCATTCTCCTGCCTCAGCCTCCTGGGTAGCTGGGACTACCGGCGCCCGCCACCAATCCCGGCTAATTTTTTGTACTTTTAGTAGAGACGGGGTTTCACCGTGTTAGAGAGGATGGTCTCGATCTCCGGACCTCGTGATCCGCCCACCTCGGCCTCCCAAAGTGTTGGGATTACAGGTGTGAGCCACCGCGCCCGGCCTATTATTATTTAAATAATAATATATGTTCATAAAAAATACTTAAAGGAGCCGGGCGCGTGCCTCACGCCTGTAATCCCAACAGTTTGGGAGGTTGAGGCGGGCAGGAGTTTGAGATCAGCCTCGCCAACTTAGTGAAACCCCATCTCTACTAAAAATAAGCACGACTCCATCTAGAAAACAAAATAAAAACAAAACAAACAAAAACAAACAAAACAAATCAAAAAACACCACGGGGGGGAAAGACTGAAAGCTTTACATCAGAATGCTGCAAAGGTCTGTGAGAAGCTAAAAGTAGCTTGTAGGATCAGGAACTCTGCCTCCTCTGGCATCAGCCACCTGAGAGCTGCTCGATCTTGGGAAAATCACATTGTTTTCTTTTTTGTCTTTATGATTTTTTCTAAAATAAGTAGGGATTGTTTTTAGAAGGAGAAAAAAACTAATCAGAAAACTACTAATAGTAAAAGAGGAAGTGACAGAGAAGCAAAAGAAGACACAATGGGGGCAATAAAGGAGTTTAAATGGCAACATTTCCTACCGAAAGTCGCTGGAACAGAAAAGAGAAGTCATTGACTTGCACAGACAAAAGCGCTAGAGGGCTGGCCGAGGCTTGGCTTGGGGCAGGGCTCCAGCGGTGACCTCACGCCCCATTCCCTCTGTCTCTCAGCTCACTACCAGGCTTTCCCCCTGCAGTAGCCCAGGCCTCACTCACCTCCTTCCCGCTTCAGAGGCTGTGAGAGTTTGTCAGAATTCACCCCCAGCCCGTGAAAATTTCATCTCATCTCATTGGTTCTGTTTGAGTCACATGCTCATGTCTTAACCAATCAAAGTGGCCACAGAAAATGCACCGTGTTGATAGTTTTAAGCCTGGATCCCTCAACCTTCAGAATCAAGGATGAAATCAGCTTTCCCCAGAACCACGTGGACTGACGTTAAGTAAAGGAGTGATTCCCTAATGGGAACTCCTGGGTGGCAGTAAACAGAAGATGCTCTTTGTCCCTGAAGCGAGGTGGCTCCACAACTCTGCCAGCCGTTTTGGGTGAATCTCTGTAGCATCCATGTCACTCCTGAAGTAGTTTTAGGGGTCTCTGTTTTCATGCCCACAGTAGAGGTGGCTGTATTGGTTTGTGCTGAACCAAGACTGGACCAGGCAGCAAATGACGGGTCCTCAGGACATTGGGGCCACAGGCTTATTGTTAACATCTTTCAGTTTGTGCTTTCAGCATTTCACATCAAAAGGATTTTATAAAATGCCCTTTTTAAACTTTCTGAGACTATTAGTCTGAGTATTGGGAGGCACAGAGAAGGCATCCCTGAGGCAAGAGTCAGGGGATGGGAGATCTTCATTTCTGTGTAACTGAAGTGCAGTGATGTCTTTTATGACCTCCCCAAAGACAAAAGATGGGTATAACAATACTCTTGCCAATTTGTGGGAAAGTTTATCGTTTTTAGTTTCACAGCTGGAGATCCTCAGCCCATTTCATTATCCTTGGGCTAAACAGAGTCCTCATTTTATGGCTGTTGTGAAACTGTATTCTTGGAACAATGACAACCTCTGACTCCTCTAAAGTCATGGCCAGTTGAACTCACTGGTGTCATTGGGATTGGCAATAAAAACAGGTTGGATACTAAGCAGATACACCTGCCTTTCAGGCATCTCTCAGGTGCCAAAAGATAGACTGATTGTGTGGACCAAGCTCCATGCTCTGGGAGGAAGGGAATGGAATGGAATTCCCTTGGGAAGTTGAAGCTTCAGGGAGTATAGATCAAATAAACCTCCCTTCTGAGTAGGCTGTCCTTCCATCTGACAGTGAAATGATCCAGTTTTCTTGGGCTACGAATATGGACAGACCTTTAGCCCCACCTTAGCCAACACATGAAAAAGTATATCATCCTGGCAGGAACCCATATAGAAGAAGGCACTAGACCAGGCCATCTGCACCTTGTCATTTCTTTAATAAAATGGGATTTCATTACCTTGGCCCTGTCAGTATTTTTCTCTTGCCTCCACCTCTTTTCTCTCTTTCCTATACTTGGAGTGGGTTGCTGGGTTACCTGAAAAGAGACTGTTTTTCAAAGCAAAATACTGCATTACTAATATCACTATTTATGCCCCATCCTTGCTGTGCATTGTGGATATTATCTTGACTCCTCACAATAACTCTCCAAGGTAGGTCTCATAGTCACCATTTTAAATGGGAGGAAACTAAGGCTCTGTCTTGTTAGATAATTTACCCAGTTCATACAGTTCTATGTGATAGAACTGGAGTTTGGAAACTAAGCCCGACAATGCCAAATACTTTGTTTCTTCTCCTCATTATCAATAGCTGACTAAAATGTATTTTTGTCAACCTGATCTTGAAAAAAATTAGCCTGATTTTATCTTTATCTGTTATTCCTAAATTAAGCAGCCTCAGCATCATTACAAGCCTAATCCTTGAGGTGACTGGTCATCAGAAGGAATCCAACCTTCTCGACGCATAATCACTCTACAGCAGCCTTCCAGACCCATCCATGGGAATCCTTTTCTTGAGGTCCGGGCAAAACCACTCCAAAAACAAACCCCCCAATCTCCATCAGAGCTTCTCTGCCCCATCTTTGTCTGGCCTCTCAGTTCAGCAGTGGTGATGACCAGGGCAAGTCAAATCCATGTCTGAGCCTGTGATCTGACCCCATTGTTTGCACTTATCAGATGTGAAATGCTAGTACTTGCTTTGCAATTTTACATTTTGATTCTAGTGCAAGGATCGAACCAGCTGTTTAAAAAAACAAATAGCTTTAAACCCCATTGTAAAGTGATGACCTCATGTAGGAAAACTGGTTGGGCTCCTGCCCTAGGAGGGGCTGGGGGTAGGTTCCTGATAGACAAGCTGCTCCTTGTGAACCACCCAGAAGCTGGCTGTTGCTCAGCGACTGTGGATGAGCCATGAGAGCCACATCTGTTTTTAAATCTTCAAGACGAATGGAGTTGAATTTTCTATTCTTTAAATGTGGAGAAGAACAGAAGAAAACACTTCCTATCAGTGAAGTCCTATGTTTCTAACTGGGGTAACTTCTCTTCTATGGAACAAAAGCTTTTCAAGAAGCATTCCAAAGAGGATATACCAGAATCGGGAACTGGCATATGAAAATATCACCTCTAGGGAACAATTCATAAAGCCACCAATTACTCTGTGGACCCCTTTTGGCTCTGTCCTTGCTTTAGATGACAGGCACATTCTCACACCCCTGACCTCCTCAGAAAAGCAGGAGGGATCCCTTTGTGCCCTGATATACACCCTGCAAAGGTTAAGCATAGATGATACTCTGTCACCTCAGTGGAACATTTTAAACTTGAAAACAATAAAAAGAAAGAAAGAAAAAGAAAGAAAACCTATTAAAATTGTCAATATTCCCACAGTAATTGAGTTTTCTAAATTCATTCAATAGCTAGTTCATTCATTTAATCAACCATTTTTCGAGTCCCTACTATATGCCAAATGCTGCTGTAGGGTGAGGAGTTGAAGATATAACATCCATTACAGTCATCTCCCTCATCCTCAGGAATACACGCCAAGACCCCCGGTAGATGCCTAAAATCACAGACAGCACCGAATCTTATATATACCACATTCCTCCTCTCCATTCACACTCATGATAGCTTAATTTATAAATTAGGCAAAGTAAGAGATTGACAACAATAACTAATAAGAATAATTGTAAGTACACTTTAATAAATGCTCTGTGAATGTAGTCTCTCTCCCTCTCCAAGTATCTTATTGTAATGTACCTACTGCTCTTGTGAGATGACAAAAAGCCTACATGATAAGATGAAGTGACAGGGCCGGGTGCGGTGGCTCATGCCTGTAATCCCAGTACTTTGGGAGGCCGAGGCAGGTGGATCACCTGAGATCAGGAGTTTGAGACCAGCCTGGCCAACATGGTGAAACCCCATCTCTATTAAAAATACAAAAATTAGCCAGGTGTGGTGGCTGGTGCCTGTAATCCCAGCTACTTGGGAGGCCAAGAGAGGAGAATCACTTGAACCCAGGAGGTGGAGGTTGCAGTGAACTGAGTCAGAACAGCATGCACTTTAAATCTTATGAATTGTTTATTTCTGGAATTTTCCACTCAGTATTTTCAGACCGTGGTTGACTGCAGGTAACTGAAACCATGGAAAGCAAAACCACATATAGATGGACTACTATACCCGTACTCAAGTCCATAGTCTAGCAGAAGAGGAAGAGAAATAGATAACTTGAAGGTCATGTGATCAGTTATGCTTAGGACACTGGGGGACAGGCCTGGGGGTAGGAAAGGAAGTGATGACCAAAGATGGCTTCCTGTAGGAAGAAACCCCAATCTGAACTTTGAAGGACACAATGGGGTTAGCAAAACATTTAAGACAGAAGGAGCAGCCTGTACAAAGGTGGAGGAGTGAGACAGTAGATAGGAGATGTATTGTTGGGGCTGTGGGGGCCAGGGCACAATGCTGATTTATGATAGTGTTACCCCTGTGATAAGTCCCACACCTTTGGTCCCTGGGAGCATCTCAGCACTGGGAGGCATCTATGTATGTGTCTCCTTGTAGCTGTAGCCTCTCTGAAGATGTCTTTATGGACGTGAACACTCTTCCCCTGCATGTTATGACTGTCTGTTTCACACTTCCCAAAGCACATGCACACACATGCAGGCCTCCACACAGAAGTTTCAAACAGATCATTATTTAATGACTATAGTCATTCATCCAAACCTACACTACTGGTTGGGTGTGGGGGGTTAGAAAAAATCAGACATCCTCTGTTTGGTCTGTCTTATCTCCATTTATAACACAGAGAAAGGTATCATCAACCAGCCTTCAGGATGTCATCTCGGAGGCCTTCCCTCTGCTGGCAGGGAACCCCTCTCCCCAACACCTCTCTACTCTCTCTCCCCTCCAGAATTTCTGCCTGCTTAACTCTCTTCCTCTCACATGTCCCCACATCCCTTCTTATTCTGGCTAGTCTCACCTCTAGCCAAAAGTCAGCAAGCGGCTTGTCCTGTTGGTACTTGCAGCCTCCCTGGCTCAGTGTTGAGTGAAGAAAGCCCTTCCCTCCTCAGCCAGGTGAAGGAAGGGAGAGCTTTGGGTCCGGAAGCTGTGTGTGGCTGGTGAAGATGATCATTTACTCCTTGTTGTGCTTTTCCTGATTTTTCCTTTGGTGCCCCTTACTATGTCTGGAAAATTGAAAAAAAAAAAAAAAAAAAAAAAAAAACAAAGAAAGAAAAACACAACTTACACCAGGAGCATGAGACTTCTGCTGAAAGAGCCTGTTGAATCCTTTGAGAGTCGGAATCTCTCTGAGTAATTCTGAACTTGTTGGTCCAGACATGGATTTATCCCTCCACTCATCTTCATCTTCTTTGTGATGCCCCCTTCCATTCATGCCACCCTAATGGAAGTGTCCAGTCATTCTTCCTTAATTCTCCCTGATTGGAGGGAAGAAGCGTTGTCCAATCACACACCAAACAAAATTAGTAATCTTAAGGGGTTCCATGCATGAATAACTCCTGGGTGCTAACCACAGGGTTTGACTTTGTTCATTACTCAGCTAGCATGGTGTCGGGCACCCACAAATTCTGCAATAAATTGAAGTTCTTCAATAAAGAAATGATTCCCAACACTCACAATGAACCTGGAAGTTAGGGATAATTATTTCCAATTTATAAATGAGAAGGCTAAGGCTCAGAAAGATTACCATGGTCATTTAGCTGATAAATGGTAGATTTTGGTTCCTAACAAAGGTCTTTCTGGCCCCAAACTCATGCTTTTTCCAGAAAACCATGAAGTCATCCACCTGCCAACTCACTATAGTTCATTATATCAATAAAGATTAACCCTTTGCATGGACACTTAACTGCAATAGCCTTGGTGCTGGATAATGAAGCTGTGGACTTGGGCAACTCTTCATGACACAACTTGCTACTTCCGAGTTGCCTCCCCATCCAGAATTTGTCTCCTTCAGCCTCTTCAATGCAGCACCTATTCATTCATTCATTCATTCATTCATTCATTCATTCATTCATTCTACAAATTTTCTGGAAGTATCTACCATATGCTACATGCTAGAGATACAAAAATGAGTCCAACAGCTCCTGCCTTCAAGGACACTAGAATTCATCACAGTATATTAGTCACCTATGTGACTACCTTAAGGACAGAGAGAGTTGTATGATTTTTGTGTTTGTTTCTAGCTCCCAACAAAAGACCTGGCTGATGAGAGGCCCTCAGTAAATGTTGGCTGTATTGGATTGATATGGTGTCTAATGTAATGATGAGTGCTATATATTAGGCTATGTTCCGTGAGCCACAGCCATTCTTTTGGGGACATGCATATTACTTATTTTTTTTTCAGATCATTGAGCTGTCATTCGATAAATGGCACAACTGCCTTAATATAGAAAATTGCTAGAGGAGCTAGATTTATTTTCTTTCATCACACTAAGAAGCAATTGTGGTAATTCCTTATGCAATAAACCAGTAAGAACTAATTCAATTTAAAAATTTTTTAAAAAACTGAATTACACACAAATATGGTACAAACTTTTAAAAACTTACAAAAGGATGTAAAATTAAAAATAAGTCTCCCACTTCTGGTTCTAGGCACCCAGTTCTCATCCCTAGAACTCACAGCTATTACCAGATTTCTTGAATATGATTCCAGAGATCTTCTGTAGGCACACAAGAATAAATGTGTACTTCTATGCATGTCTACACACACTGCCCCACACAGAAGGTGGTACATTTTGCACAATGTTTTACACTTTGCTTTGTTCATTTAATGCTATGCCCTAAAGACTTTTTCATGTTATGACATAGATATTGTTTTCATTTTTAAATGACTATTGTATGAATTGTACCATCTTATCCAGTCCTCCATTAAGGCACATTTAGGTTGTTCCCAAATGTTTGTTTTATTACTAACAAAGTCACAGTAAATTTCCTTACCCATATATCATTTTGCACTCTATGACAGCTGTGAGATAAATTCCCAGACGCAAAATGTAAATAAATTTATTTCACCTTTAAAATTTAAATTTAAAATGTATTATTACAATAAATAAAATTGAATAAATTCCCAGAAGTGCTGGCTAAAGGATATATGCATTTTAAGATAAATAAGATGCATTTAAGGTAAATAAGATGCATTTAAGGTAAATGACATAGCCCAATTGCTCTCCACAGCAGTTGTGCTAATTTGCACTCCTATAACAATGCATGACAGAAACTTTCTCCTGTGGTCAAGATGACTGACTTACCCAATTTTTTTGATCTATGCTAATCTCATTCCAATTTTCATGTTCCTTTATCTTATTAAGAGATCTTATTTACTTCTTAATAGTCCAGTTTGATGTAAAGAAACCATAATTTCTGTCATGTCAAAGGTACTGGGATCATAAATTTTGAGTTTATCTGAACTACTGTTCACCTGAAGTTAAAAATAACAGTGTTATTAGTTTTTATTTTTATATCACTGCTGATCTCAAAGTGAACTTGAGATAACTTAATAAACACACAAAACAATGAGAGAGACAGAAACACCATTTTTAAAATGAAGAGAACAGAAAGTAGAGGCAAAATGGTAAAATGAAATAAGGGGGAAATTTAGCGAAACAAAATCATATCTTCAGGTCCAAAAATTTACTAATTTTGGTCCACAGTTTTGGCCTTAAGCTTCTTAGAGGTCAAAGCAAAAAGGAAAATATAATCAATTTTAAACTGTACATTGTTAAAGAAAAGAAAATCAAAAGATTTTTGGCTTTTAAACCTAACGGAAATTCATAAGGTTTATTGCAGAAGGGACTTCAGATAGTATCTCAACAAGATTCCTAAAATGAAAGAAACAGTAGGGTTTTTGGAGAACAAAGCTCTGATGCTCTCTGTCTAGAATGCTTTCCTAGGGCCCTTTGTCTGGTAAGAGCTCCCCTTTTCCTCCGAGGGCCAACTCCCTGACTCTTCATAGTCCTGGTAGGGGCATCAATGACCATGCCCCATTCCTTCCACCTTGAATACTGCTGCACAACAAACCGCACCAAAATGCAGAGGCTTAAGGGCATTCCTTTAGCTCATGTGTCTACAGGTAGATCATTCCGTCTGAGCTTGGCCACACAGTTCTATTCTTGGCTGGGTTCTCTCCCAATCCAGGGGCAGTCTGGCCATTGCAGGGGCCTTTGGGTATCTTGGTCCTGTCCCACAGGTCCCTCAACCTTTAGTATGCTGGCCTGGTATGTTCTCATGGTATGGCACAGCTCCGGGAGTAGAAGCAGAAGTATGAAGATGCCTTCTTAAACCTCAGTTTGTGTCACATCTATTAATGTCTGATGGACCAGAGGAATCACATGGCCACACTCAGAATGAAAAGGTGTAGAGGTGAACTTGTGGGAGGATTGCAAAATCACATGGAAAAGGCTGTGGGTACAGGGAAGTGTGAGTGCCACAACTCACCACAGGGGACAGTGATCTAGGCTTAGAAAGTGAGGAGGAAGCTCACTTTCCACTGGGTTGACGGACTGAGGCTTCAGGGAGCCATGTTTTTCACTACTTGCTGCAGGAGGGAATAGGTATTCAAAAATAAGAGGAGGGGGTGGATCCGACACATGCAGAAAGAAAGAGCCAGGTGCTATAAAGTCCCTGCAGCTCTTCCAGTGTGTCTGCAGGTCACTCCAGCACCCAGACCAGCCCCTGAGCTAGCGTATTTTCCTGTTTGCTATATCAGGTGGTACTCAAGAGTGAATGCTGCAGCCAGTCTACCTGGGTACAAATCCCAGCTGTGGCTGAAGAACTGTGTGGCTTGGAGGCAAGTTGCCTCATTTCTTTGTGCCTCAGTTTTTTCATCTATAAGATGGGGGTAATGATAATCTTACCTCTCAGAGCTGTTGTGAAGATCGAATATATCGATATCGGGAAGGACTTAGAACAGTGCCTGGCATATACTAATAAATGTGTGGTGATTATTTTTTGCTGACATTAGTTTGAATTGTGTCCCTGTCAATAGATTGGATTTCGTGGGTGGCATCTCAGGTGGATTTGATGGAAAGACAAAACTATCTCGCATGGGAGCTGGGCTCCTACTTTCACCCAAAGGCATTGAACTGCATCCCAATTGCCAAATCTACCAACCAAGAAAAAACAAACCCAATACCTTCTGCGGGAATTACCCTAATCTGTGACTGGCGTGGTGAGTGTGTCATCTACAGAGTCATCATAACCATGGGACATGGTACCTGCCAGCAATGTTCAGAGACCTTAGTGCTCCCCTTCCAGATACAGAGTGAGGTTTGCCTGAGTCCAGGACCTGGCCGAGTGGGCCAGATTGCTGTGTGGGTTTATGGAACAGAGTGTGATGATAATGGGCCTCTAGATTCTTTCACTCCACCTCCCTGCCTGCAGTCAATACTGAGCCCGGACAGGAAATACAAAGCCGCTGACAGCCCCAGACTTGGTGTCTGCACCCCCATCAGGGCTCTGAGCAGCCGGGCTGGAGCCCCCTCTCCCTCCAGGTCGGCCATCCGGCTGGGTCTGCTCAGTCAACAGCAGTTTACAGTTTGGCTGACTACAGCCTGACTCCACAAGGGGAATAAAGCCCAGCATTGTGCTAGGCTTGCAACATCTTTCCCCGTCCAGAGTTCCTGATGTGTTTGTTACACAGGATCTGGTCTGAATGTTCCCTTTGTCGCAGACCTTCACGTGCTGAGGTGGGTCTGCCTTCTCCGCGGCAGTCCTGGGTTACATAAATATATTAAGGCAACATACACGCTTGACACTGGAGCCAGCCTCAATAACTCAAATAATTCATGTGGCAAAAGATGGAGCCGCTGTGGTTTTGAATTCATTTAAAGATGGATTTCTTTGTTCAGTTCCTTTGCTCGAGGAGAACACAAACTGGGAAGGGGCCACCATGCTCCAACTCAGCTGGCCATTTTTCTTCAGCAAGTCTGTTTGAGAGTTTCTAAATCCCGTGCAGATGAACACAGAACATGACCTTCAGCCAGTTACAGGATACCATGCTGACATCACCGCATAAATATACACTCCCGAGAAAGCCGTGATTAAGCTCTGAGCAGATTTTTATCACTTTTCCAGCGCACCGGCAGGCTGCTTGTTCACCATGCACCTTTACAAAACCCATAATATTTAGAAATGTGCTGTGTTAGCCCCAGAGGCTTAAATAAACTAAAGCCTGTGAAGGTTTTAATGTAACAAGTTACCTTCACGTGTGAAATTACGAGTCTACATGATACTCAATAAGGCCAACATTGTACACACTCTAATCTTTTGGGATCTTATGTACATTTCTCCTGACATATCTGTTTCAGACAGTTTTTTAAGAACAGAAAATATTTCTATTTGAATACCACCATACATGTTCATGACACTAAAGAATGGGTGAGATTGAACATTTAAAAAAATTCAGAATCTTGGCCGAGCACGGTGGCTCATGCCTATAATCCCAGCACTTTGGGAAGCCGACGCAGGCAGATCACAAGGTCAGGAGTTCGAGACTAGCCTGGCCAACATGGTGAAACCCCATCTCAACTAAAAATAACAAAATTAGCTGGGCATGGTGACGGGTGCCTGTAATCCCAGCTACTTGGGAGGCTGAGGCAGGAGAATTGCTTGAACTCGAGAGGCAAAGGTTTCAGTGAGCTAAGATAGTGCTAGTGCACTCTAGCCTGGGTGACAGAGCAAGACTCCATCTCAGAAAACAAAACAAAACAAAACAAAACATTCAGAATATCTACTCAAGGAGTTTGTGCCTTAAGGCCAACAGAAGGATGGGTGGGAGGGTACTGTCATTGTAATCTATAAAATCACCAAGTTTTCATTTTCTTTCTTTCTTTTTTTGTGAGACGGAGTCTCTCTGTCACCCAGGCTGGAGTGCAGTGGCACGATCTCGGCTCACTGCTCACTGCAACCTCCCCTTCCCAGGTTCAAGTGATTCTCCCGCCTCAGCTTCCTGAATAGCTGGGATTACAGGTGTGCACCACCATGCCCGGCTAATTTTTGTACTTTTAGTAGAGATGGGGTTTCACCATGTTGGTCAGGCTGGTCTCAAACTCCTGACTTCTTGATCCACCCGCTTCGGCCTCCCAAAGTGCTGGGATTACAGGTGTGAGGCATCATGCCTGCCCTTCATTTTCTTTTAAAAGTGCAGATAAAAGATTTGTTTTATGAGTATAGCAGAGATTCTCAATCGGGACAATTTTGCCCCCCAGGGGACACTTAGCAATGCCCAGAGATATTTTTTGGTTGTTACAACGGGGAGGAGCAGGGTATTGTTGGCATCTAGAGGGTAGAAATCATGAAGCCAATATATATGTATGTATCCTTCCATGCACAGGACAACCCCCCTCAACAAAGAATCGCTCATTCCAAAATGCCAACAGTACCATGGTTCAGAAACCCTAAGGTATAGTACATTTGAGAGGAGGGATTGGGACAGCATAAGTTCTAACAGGCTGGATGACTGTAAACTTTTTAAAGTGCTATGTAAACACTAACCTTGCCTTCCAGTCAGTTTACTGACTGCTAAACATTGTTTCAAAATTCTGACTCTCCACTTATCCTAAGCACATTGCTATAAAATGCCTTATTGATGAGGCTTGCCTGGCTCAAAATCTAAACAGTCCTGCTCAAGTTTTCTCTTTTTAAAAGAGAAAAATAAAAAAACTTTTCTTTTTTACTTTGAAATGTTGTTGAACTGAACATATAGTTTCTAACATAGTAGACAGTAACTTCACCCTGCTTTCCCCCAGTGACAGCATCTTACATAACTATAGTATAATATCAAAACCAGAAAACTGACATTGGTATGATACTATTAAACTACAATCTGATTTGGACTTTACCACTTTGCTCAAATTTTAAATAATAAAACATTTTAAGTTTTATTTCTCCCAAAATATTCAACTGCATTTCTCTAGAAATGCTTACCATGAAAAACAAAACAGTGATGATCTTTCTGTTTCTAAAGGATCCTCATTGCCAAGGTGCTATCTGTTGCGAGAAAGGAAAGTGACCAGTGGAAATAATTGGCTTCTAGTTTTATTAATCAGTCTCTACCCTCTTCAAAACAAAGACTCCCATGATATTTTCTGGCTGTCAGTGTCTTCTTATTGTTGTTGTTGTTGTTTTGATCGGTTTACATGTCCTCCAAAGGCTCAAGTATTGAACATGAGGACCAAATGTAACAAATTTCTCAAACTTCACCCCCACACCCCTCACCCCAGCACTACAGCCAACTGGAAGCGCTCTGCAGACCTTCCCTGCCAAGATATATATATCTATATATACACATATATAGAAATACATATTTACACCATATGTGTTTACTAGGGTTTACACTGTCGGTGCCCCTGTTTTTCAGGCCTTCAGATTCAGACTAGCACTATTGTATTATACTACCAAGAGCAGAAGATAAATGAGATGTCCCAGCCATATGTGTGTGTGTGTGTGTGTGTGTGTATACACATATATACATAAACTATATATATATATATTATATATATATAGTTTTTGGATTTTTTAAAGGAATCTTTTACAAATACAAATGGAGTGCCCTGCCCCAGATCCACCCGAGGGAAGGTGGGAAGGTGCTGTCTTTACTGCTACACAGCTATTAAGATCTTCAGGTGTAATGACTGGGATAAGATACTACATGCTGCTTCTACCTTCAGCATCCTTCAAGAGCATAGGAGAGGAGGCATCATGGGGACCTGGGCCTCAAGTGGGATTCCTTATATTGTTCTAACCTCAGAAAGAAAAATATACTCAAAGACAGCCAGAAAAAGCTCTAGCAGAGGGGCTTTAGTGTGGGCTTTTAGAGCACCATCCAAGAAGGTCGGCATTCAGTGGAAGAGAAAGCCTCAGACCATGGAGAACTGAGTTCAAGGGTTGGTCCTGCCACTTTCTGGCTATGAGGCCTTGGAGAAGGCACTGAACTAAGCTCGAGTTTCTCTGTCAATAAAACAGTGACATTGGTATCAATCCCGGTAAACACAGAAGGTGGTGTGAAGGTCACTGACCTGCTTCATGGGAAGGTGTCTTTTATAATAGGAGAAATGAAGAAAAGAGGGTGTCCTCATATAGTGAAAGTAAATAGAGCTACAGCCACACATCAACATGAAGAAACCCCGCAAATACAAATAATACAATGTATTAATCAGATTTCTCTATGGAAACAAGGAAAGAGAACCAATATGTTCTATATGTATATAATATACATGTATGTAATTATTACATTATATCATATACATGTCTGTACTATTACATATGTGTATATAATATATATATATGAAATATTACATGTGTGTATATACCATATTGGCTCTCTTTATTGTTAATACATATATATATGCTATGTAACCTTATATAGTTACATAATTATGTAATATATACATGTATAATTACATACACAATACATATATGCATTACATACATATAATATATATCACATAGCATATACACACATACATATAATACACATGTATTATATATGTATATTCATATAGTATGTGTGTGTGTCTGTATAAAATGTATTATGAGAAATTGACTCACACAATTATGGAGGCTGAGAAGTCCCATGAACCACTGATACAGTTTGGCTGTGTCCTCACCCAAATGTCATCTTGAATCATAGCTCCCATAATTCCCATGTGTTGTGGGAGGGACCTGGTGGGAGATAATTGAATCATGGGGGTAGTTTCCCCCCATACTGTTCTCATGGCAGTGAATAAGTCTCATGAGATCTGATGGTTTTATAAGGGGTTTCCCCTTTCACTTGGCTCTCATTCTGTCTTGCCTGCCGCCATGTAAGACGTGCCTTTTGTCTTCTCCCATGATTGTGAGGCTTCCCCAGCTAGGTGGAACTGTGAGTTCAGTAAACCCCTTTTTCTTTATAAATTACCCAGTCTTGGGTATGTCTTCATCAGCAGCATGAGAACAGACTAACACACCTACCATCTGCAAGCTGGAGACCCAGTGGGAAAAAACAGTGGTATAGTATCAGTCTGAATCTGAAGGCCTGAGAACTGGGGGAGCTGATGGTGTAAACCCCACTCCCAGAGCAGAAAATGAGATGAGATGTCCTAGCTTAAGTAGTGAGGCAGGGGAAAAAAGGAGGAGCAAATTTCTCCTTCCTCCATTTTTTGTTCTATCCAGGCTCTCAACAGATTAGATGATGACCACTCTCTCTGGGGAGGGCGGTCTATTTTACTGAGTCCCCCAGTGTAAATGCTCATCTCATCTGGAAACATCCTCACAGACACACTCAGAAATAATGTTTAACCAAATATCTGGGCATCTTTCATCCAGTCAAGCTGACACATAAAATTAACTATCACATACAATATTGGGCAAAAAAAAAGTTGTAAAAGAACACATAAAGTATGATATATCATTCATACAAACATATAAAACCATACTATATGTATAGCATAAGGATATACATTGATGTAGTGAAAGTAGAAAGCAATGCATGAGAATGATAAGAATCCAGTTCAGGTTAAGAGTTACCTCTGGAAGAGGGGGAGGGCTGGGAAGGTGATTGAGGAAGGTATACACGATGGATTTAACTGTGCTGGCAATACTTATTTCTTAACCGTGGAGGGTGGCTATGTGAAACACCTTCCATTATTCTTGATAGATTCTTTAAATGTCTTTAATATTTCTAAATGCTCAAGATTTTTAAAATTGCTATCATTGTTGACAGAGGCCTTGAGTGTGGAATACAGTGTGTGGGTTGAGAACATGGGGCTGGTCTGAATGAGAACTCCATCACTTTGTTACCCTGGGCAATTGCTTAAAACTGTTCTATGCCTTAGGTTCCTCATTTATCAAGAGCACCTACTTCATAATGTGACCTGGGAGCCTTAAACAAGATAATGTTTAAAGCTCACTCATCACCATGCTTGACGCATAATCACCTCTCAAGAAATGTTAGATTTTAGCTACTGCACAGTACATGAGATTACCTGATCATCATGATAACTCATCGATTGACAATGGAGTAACACTGTGTACAAATAATATAGATGCTTCCATCTTCTGCTAATTATAATGTAATATTTAGGACATAGAATAATGTTATTATTCCAACCTCAGATTTATGAGCCAGAACCTTCCTTGAATAACTTAGGTCACTCCACTGAAATATCTTGTGGGGAGACAGTTGAATCTTTGTTTGGATTCTTGCCAGTGGCCATAAAAATTCTTTGCCACTCAGTAAAGTTATGTATTATAGCCATGTAGGAACTCTGGATATCAGAACTTTCACTTTTTGGCTGTGCCAGATAAACCTAAATAGAAGATACCTTCAGTGGTTTTAAGATTTATGGCATCAAATTCTAACCCCCTGGCCCCAGGCCCACGCAAGCTACGTTTCTTACCTCTATATAATGTTACCCTCGGTAGCCAACTCACAAAGCAAGGTGCCTGGAATGATGTTAGCTTCATTGCCAAAATACCAGTGAAATGGAAAAGACTTTAATAAATGTAAGTCACATTTATGTCTCTATATTCTCCAGCATTTGAGCCAATGTGGAGAAATTTTCCTTTGCCGTGTTACCCTCAAGTAATCTTGTTAAAATTTTAGAGAGCCTTGCTATCTTAAAACAGCCCTGTCCTCTGGAGTTGGCCCACCAATCGCTGGGCTTTCTCCTTAACAACAGAGCAGAGAGGAGTGCATTACACCATGAAGCCTCAAGTGACCAAAGAAAGGTAAATGTCACCTACCCCTGCCATCAGCAAGGCTAGACATCCCACATTTAATCTGTTTTAAGAATGAAAGTGTCTGTCTATCCTTAAATAGCACAGTCCTCCCAGCCTTTTCTTGGGCCTATAAATGTACTTTTTACATGTAGATCTGTGAAGTAGGGCCTTGTTGATTCAACATCTGGAACTACTCAGGTGGTTTGTCTCTGCTGACTTTATGAACAATAAAAGCAAACCACTGGATGATTCCTAGATATTTAAACTTGGGGTATAGGCATCCTGGCCTCACTGCTGACAAACACAGATTTTAATTTTTCCAACTAGAGCCAAATGCAACAAATGTGGTTGTGAATAGAAGGCTAAGTGTTCTCCTTAAAAATAGGCTACTTGTATGAGGTATAATTTTATTTTTTATTTTTTTTTCTTTCATCAGCTGAATTTAAGATTCAGCTAAGGTATGGTTTTTTAACTGTGGGGCACATACCTCAGAATTTCCAAAGTCCTTGCAAATCTTGAGTCTGTTCTCAAACCCAAGTACAGTCCCACTTTAAAGAAATAGACTAAAGTTGATCACTTTCTAACTATAGTTTCTGCAAAGATGGAGAAGAAACCTATCATACTACTGCAGAGACACCACAGTCAACCACACTCAGGGAACTACTTAATCAACACCATTTTTTATTATGTGGCAAAAGACTTCTCTACAGCGATCCTAAGCTGTTTTCAGCTCAGATTCAATTTTATGAATATCCTTAGAAGTGTCACCAAAACCAAGAAGAATGAGTCATTGAGGCCAAGTATGAGAAAGGAAAAACCAACTGTATAGACTGGATTGGAAAATATGGAAAAATATGTGACTGTGCTGTGAAAATATCACCTGGCGGTCATAGTATATTATAAGCTGATACAAATAATACAATCTCATAATGTTACGAAGGGCCAAAATGCATGGTTCATTAAGAGTCTTAAGATGAGGTATCAACAGAACTTTTAACATGGGCCTCTGGGAACAATGCTAACCTACTACACTCTAAGACTCTCTAGGATAAGAATCACCTTTGTCTGTATCCTCCAAGCACCATGTCTGGTCCACAATAGGTACTTAATGCATGTTTAATTCTGGATTGCAAGTGCTAGTAATGGCTTTATGACTTTATTAAGTAAAATGTTAGCAAAACTACAACATAGTTTTGAAGAAGTACCTTGACGCCTGCCTACTCCATGGAAATTTCAAAATGCAGACCCAAAGAAAGATGCCGTGACCCTCCTCACAATTTACTAACAAGAAATAATCCCTCATGTATACACCGATCGTGTTCAGGAAGGTGACTTAGGCAAACAGTTGTTTGGAACTGGAGCCCCCTGTGTTTCACTCTGCCCAGCAGCCAAGATGGTCTTTTCTAAATGTGGATTGTGTCATCTCACTGTCCCACTTTGAAGGTTTCCCCACTGTCCTTTCCTTGAGGCTGAAAAGCTCCTCCAGAACCTGCCTCCTGCCTAATCTGCAGCTCCTATTCTTAATATACTCCAGGAACACTGGTCTCCATCATGTCCATATAAAAAGACCAGACTCTATCTTCTCACACAGTCTTTGCATTTGAGCTTCCGTCTGCCTATTTATGTTCTTTACCCACTTCTGCATGTGGTCAGCTCCCAAACATCTCAATACAAATGCTACCTCCTCAAAGAGGTCTCCTCTGAGCACTCAGCCCAAAGAAGTCCCCACCAGGCCATTGGATGTTCCTCAATATCATATCCTCTTGTTTGTTTACTTCTCAGGTTGCAGGGGGCAGCATCAGGAAAAGAGCAGAAATGGTGGGAAACATGGTTAACAAAGTATTTGGTTTGGGCCAAAGTTTGTAAGGACTTCAGCGTCAGTGATGGAGTTCAGATGGTATCTGGGGAGAAATCTGGCATCAGTTGGGGCAGTTTTAGGACTGGATCATATTGCAGTGTGGACAGGAGGTCATGCTGAAGATACTGGAGGCAGGAAGCTCTTCTAGAAGCCACTGTAATAGTCCATTTAGAGGTAGTGATTACCCATATTAAGGCAATTGAGACAAGATAACGAACAGGAGATATGGTTGAGTTAAACAATTCCTGATTTTAAGGAACCTATCTATCAGGGAGTGAAGTTAGTGCTGAAATAACTGAACTGCAAAGCCCTGTAAGGGAAGAACTCCAAGAGAGACACCTCAAAGGAGAATGGTTCCCCATGAATGGTCCTACTAAATTGACATCATTTCCTCCCTCTCATTATTAAAGCAATGACAGTCTCATTCAGTTTCTCTTTGAGCCTCATGACTTGTCTCTGCAATTTCAGTGAAGTTTGATTTGTTTTTTTTTTTTTCCTGTTTTCCTTTTGAAATTAGATCACTCTTCCAGATTGTTCCAACAAGATTTCAAAGTAAAGCTATGGAGGGTTAAATGTCAAGCCTTTTAAAGATCTAGCACAAACTTGAAAGAGACTAAATTTTTCAAAAGTATGCTATTTCTCAGCTGCTGAGTCTGATATAAAAGTTGAAAAGGAAAACAAATAGTTATCATAAGTACTTTCTCCTTTACTAGGTAAATGTATGAACACAACTTGCTCTACAGATGAAGTTAATGCATACACAGATGGCAGAGGGAAAACTGAAAAGGCAACAGAACAAATATCACTGTAGATAATGATTATGTATGTACAAGAGTCAAATGGCCAACTGGTGCTATTATAGCACATGATTGAATATTTGCCAACATTTTTTTGATTCAGCACTTAACTTTTAATATTTGTGACATAGCCTGAGAACGTTTATGAAGCTAATCACTGGAGAATTGTATAATTCAAACTCAATTAGATAAAATTTCTAATGGCTTTGAATCCAGTGACAATTATACCCTAGTAGTGCTATTAAATTGAGACCATTGTAAATAACTTCTGGCTACTAAAGGAAGAGATAAGACCTGTAGTAACAGAGCAGAGTCAGGCCGGTCTGAGCTCTAATCTCTGATCTGATTACTTATTAGCCACGTGACTCTGGGCAAATTGTTTATTCTCTATGAAGCTCAGTTTCCTTATCTGTACGATGGGTTTAATAATAATACTTGCTTCCTAGGGCTGTTGTAAGGATTAAATTATATATTTGTGCAATATGCCTTGCACATAAAACTCCTCAACAAATAAGAGTTTTCCTTTTCTTTGGGACCTGAACAAGACAATGACACTTAGTGCCTCAGTTTCTCACTGTGCAAGATGACTGACTACAGGCGCTGAATTACTTGGTGAGGGGGATGCCATGATATTGGGTAAAATGAACACCAGGTTATAGTGAATATTGTAATTGCCAAAAATTTTGCTGGCTGTCATTCTAAAGACCATGTAGTTTCTATCTTTTTCCAAAAAACTAAGGCTAAGTCAATTAAATAAGTTCATGAGGCTTTAAAAGTATTACTTATTACTTCTGCAAAAGAATGAGAAAACAAGAGATAATGCAATAACTAATTCAAAATTTGGGTTTGATTGAGATGACCTGGAATGTACAGAGACAACTGTGAGACCAAAGAAATTTTTCCTATGGTCATTAAACCAAAGAGGTTTTGGCTATACAAATCATTTATACTTAACACTTGTTTAATAGGTTGGCGATGCCTTTTAATAAGTATCAAGTATGAAATGTAATGGGAGAGTTTTTAGAAAATGTGTGATTTCATACACCTACCAAGGAATGCCTTGCATTTTATAAAGTCCTCTGTAGGTTCTAAAACACTTTCATTGGCATGACCTCATTGAATCCCTGTTATGCCCCTTTAAGCCTCTTTAACTGATGAGAAAACAGAGATTCAAGAGATTCAACCACTTGCCCAGCTGGTGAGTAGTGGAACTTTGGCCCAAAATCAGGTCTTCCAAGGCCAAGTCTGACGATCTTCTCACTACTGCAGAGTTACTTCTGCAAGATTGATATCTAATACCAAAGTTAGAAAAGGAAAAACAGTATGATACGGGCTGAATTGTGTCCCTCCAACATTTGTGTGTCGAAGCTCTAATCCCCTAGTACTTTAGAATATGACTGTATTTGGACAGGGCCCTTAAAGATGTGATTAAGTTAAAATGAGGCTGAAACAGTCGACCTTAATCTGACTGGTGTCCTTATAAAAGAAAACTTCAATACACAGAAAGACACAGGGATGTGGGCAAACAAAGGTCATGTGAGGACTACATCAAGAAGGCAGACATCCGCAAGCCAAGGAAAGGGGCCTCAGGAGACACCCAACCTCCTGACACCTTAACCTTGGATTTCTAGCTTCCAGAACTGTGAGAGAATAAATTTCCATTGTTTAAGACTCCTTACTCACCTCCCACTCCTGCTCATCAGCCTGTGGTCTATTGTTATGGCAGCCCTAGCAAACTAATTGACAATAATACAAGATGAAGAGAGCTTACACCAAAACTAACCACCCAACATTAAAAAATGAACAATGAATTTAACTATATTTACTATAGTTTAAAATATTTCTCTCTCTCAATCTTTCCATAAATACAAGCCAATTTTCACCTTGGGATATTTACCAGTCAGGGTCTAATCAGGAAACAGAAACCACACAGTAATTTAAATAAGAAAAGTTTAACGTAGAGATTTATTAACTATAAAATCAGATTGGAGTCATGGGAAATGGGCTACTACTGGATAAAAAGAACTCTAAGAAACATAGGAATGGCAGGTGTAAGGAGCAGTTACCATACCTAGGGCTTATGGAGCAAGCCCAAGGTAAAGCCTCCGATCCACCCACCTCAGCCTCGGGGCTGAATTCCAGACCTTGTTGGAGAAGGCATGGCCATGGCTCACTGGATGGCAGGGAAGCTGCTGCGGTGCTGTGCAAGAAGAACCTGCTGGAAACCTGCCTTTGAGAGTGCCAGGGAAAGCTGTTCACAGAGTGGTGTCTCTATGACACAAGACACTAGACTATGAGATTGCCCTGTGGGGAGACAAGGCAAAGCTCCTGGCCACTGGGTACTGCTGACCATGTACCCAGAGGGGATTGGGACTGTGAAAGTCACCATTACTGCAGGTGCTGGACACTGCTGAAGCCATTGTGCCACCAGAAACCTGGTGCTAGAGAAACGCTGCCAGGTGCATGAGACAAGTGAGCTGCCAGAACCAGTAAGAAAAACCCCTTCCTCCTGCAGTGTCTCTCCAGCACCTTCCACTAACACAGCCTTGTATTATAGCAGCTGGAAAGGGCAACACATTTAAAGGCCTCTCTCCATTCTCCAAGGGCAGGCAATGAAGGGTGAATCTGGAGCTGAGAGGCATGAATAACTGGCACAGGATGACACACAGTTGTACTTAATGTGAGAGTCTCATGCTACTAAGGTAACTAAAGTATCTGTATCAATACTCCAAATCCTGTTGAAAGCGGCCCAAGGGACTTGTTGATATTTGGGGAAGCTTCTCCAAAGATAGATATAGAATTTTTAAAGTGCAAAAGAAGGAAAAATAATGAAGGGCAATCTGAAGAAACAGGCTACCACAATCCAAAGCTGTGCATTCTTAACTGGGAATCTCTTGTCCCAAACAATGAATATGAGTTCACAAGGTTGCACAATGTGTAACGTGACCCGACCGCAGCATGGTGTTCCTGGATTTTAATCTCCTAAACTTCCTTGTTAATAAAGTTATGTTTGTCTGAATCACTATATTTACAAGTTAAATATTTAAAACTTTGGTCATCTTGGAATTAGCAAATATTTAGTGCCGATATGTTTTTTTCTTAACGTTAAACTAGCTCAATAATTTATTTCAAATCATAATTATCTCTAAAGATTTTTATTTATGAGGGGAAGAGATATACCAAAGACTACTCCAAACTTATAGCTTTACATAATATGAAATTGGTATCTCTGGGTTTTTTTTTTTTTTAACCCTTCTAGAAGGTTCTAGCTCTGCAAATAAGATAAAATCTCTGAGAAACTTGCTAAAAAAATTATAGAAAATTAATCAGAGCCAAGGAATGTTGGAGTTGGATGGAACCTTGGGGACCATTCAAGTAGTTCTATTTTTCCTTTCACAGGTGGGGAAACTGAGTCTCAGAGATCTCTGCCCCAAGCCACATGGCTCCTGAATGGCTACATTGGAATTAGATCCTAAGTCTTACAATTTTCTCCAAATTTTCTTCATGGCTGCCTCAAAGATAAATCATGCTGTACTCTATATTTTCTGCAGTAAAACCAAGGATATGGGAGGGAAAAAAAGGGGAAAGAGTCATGGAAAGCCAGCTTCTTGCTGAAACTCCACCAGGTGCCCTGCTGGAATCTCCTTGAAAGAGGTAAGTTGGAGGGAAACCATTTTTGCCATTCTTATTCCTCTCCAGTGTCTGTAGTGATCAAATGCTAAACACTAGAAATGTCTGAATTTTTAAAAGAAACAGCTGAAGGCATACTCTTGTTTAAAGATGATGTAAGAGGCAAGAATTTCAGTTTTGTTTCCCCCTTGTTTTGCTTTATTATTGTTGTTTGTTTCTTTTCTTGTATTTGGTTGGTTTGGTTTGTGTTGGAAATTTAGAGGGTTAAACTGTTTGGATAAGTTAGTCACTCACACCTAGGAGAGAATGTACTAATTGTGCAAATTGTAAACTAGCAATACGAATAGAATTTTCTCATTTCTCCAACTAACCCAAGAATTTCGATGCAATCAAGATGCCCATTAGCCATTTATATTTTCAATGAATTATAAACTTTTTTGGAATCATGAATTTTGAATTAGCCCTATAAAGGGCAATTAAAGTCTACAATTTATCAGGTGTGTTGGAAATTAGGGTATTTAATAAACATGGACCTTAACTTTCTAATAAAAAAAATTTCATCAATTTCTAGACTAGGAGATTTGCAGGAGGGGGAGACTGTAATTTTTGAGATGATCTGTTGTAGCTGTATCCCTTTATTAGTAAGGAAATGAAGACCCAGTTCAGGTCGCCTGACTTATGTGGTTGGAGTTTATAGTCTTCTTCTTTTCTTTTTTTTTTTTTTGAGACAGAGTCTTGTTCTGTTGGCCAGGATGGAGTGCAGTGGCACCATCTTGGCTCACTGCAACCTCCACTTCCCAGACTCAAGCAATTCTCCTGCCTCAGCCTCCCAGGTAGCTGGGATTACAGGTGTGCACCACTACAACCAGCTAATTTTTGTATTTTTAGTAGAGACAGGGTTTCACCATGTTGGCCAGGCTGGTCTTGAACTCCTGACCTCAGGTAATCCGTTTACCTCAGCCTCCCAAAGTGCTGGAATTACAGGCAGGAGCCACTGTGCCTGGACTGTATTCTTCATTTTCTAACCATATCTTCTCTCCTCCTCACTTTCCCTTTTGGACTTGAGATAATAGCGTAGATAATAGTATAGATCTGGGTCTTCACAAAGGACCTATCCCCTGGTGCCTGGTGGCATCTACATTTTCTGTGTTGCTGAAATAAATGTGTGTCTCACTGCATCGGGCTGTCAAAACATGCTGCACACTGAAGAACTGCAGAATCTTTTCCTCTCATACTGTAGAACTGGGCACAGGACCCGGCAAGAAAATGAACCCAAGAACCCGCTCCATCCAGCAGCCATGCCAGAAGCACCAACTAAATCTAAAAACCACAGATCCAATTAACTCCCTTTCCTGGAAGCACCACGAAGAAATAATCTTGTCAGCACCCCCTTGTCATGAGCCCAGATCCAATGTTCAATATTCTTTTTATTTTCCTAGAGCCTTCCAAAAAAAAAAAAAAAATTATTTCAAGGCCACTGCCTGTCACCCTGTTTTCCACGTTCTTAACAGAGGTATGTTGTTCATGCTCCACAACAATTCTTCACGGATGGGACAGTATTTGTTTTTAATTTATGTATAGTATTATGATTGGCTCGTGTATGTTTCATAATTAATTGAACATACAGAGCCAGATTCATTATAGAGAGCGATGTGAGTAAAGATGTCCCAGGCATTTTTTTCCTGCTGGAAATATGAAAGATTCATCTTCCCAATTTTTTCCTGGTCACCTGAGAGTCTGAGCAGTAGAGATATTAAGTTCCATCTTGCGAAATAACACCAAAAATATTTAGCGACATCCCCCGCTGAACAATGCTCAACAAGAGTGCGCTTCATGACAAACTTTATTCCCCAATCATATGAGCCAGATCACAGCTCAGAAACACATGTCCTCAAACAGATGGGCTCTTGCAAAGTGTTTTCCTATAGATCATTTTCACTTTTCTCTGTTTTCTTTTCACTTTTCTGTCACATAAAAATTGGATCATAGGCTGATTTATCTCAGGGGCAATAGGGCACAACTTGTGTTATGTCTAAGATGGTTTTTTGCGACTTTTATCAACAACAGCCAAGGAAAGAAGAAAGTTTCTTATTACTAAATTACCCTGAGAGCGATGAAGAGTTTTATCGATTACAAAAATTTAAGTGTGAAAATTGTACCACAATGTTACTACAAACACGCTTTCATTTCAGAAGTTTCAGGGTATTAAATGGACATAGTGCCAACTAAAACAGAGCTGAATATTTGATTTGGGGCATGATTTTCTCGGTGAAAATATTACTTATTTGGAGAGTGGTCCAGGCTGACTTTGTGTTCTAACAGAAGGAGAAAAGCTACAAGGATGGGCTGAATCAGGCCCTGAAGTTTATCTGCCTGTACAACTCAGATCGAATCAAGAGCTGGTCCACTGCTTGCTGACTGCTGACCTCTGGACTGAGACTTCCAGAATGTTCCCCAGCATGGTGGTCATGGTGGCAGCTTTTGTTTACTTTCAAGCAGGATGTTTTGAGACCCGGTTGAGAAATGATTCTAATTTGTATGGCAAACTTTCAAGTCAAAATTGTCTGTGGGTTTTCTGCTGCTTATTGAAATCTGAACTAAAAGCAAGATCTATGATTTCTGCCACTTGGGTTTAATAACAGAAAACAAAGCAATCACATAAACAGACCCCTTTTATTGACTAGAAGCCCCAACTTCTCCCTTCTTGAAACATGAGTCATTGGGAAATAGAACTTACACCATAAGCAGAAACCGGATACTCTTAGAATCAGAAGTATCTCCAACACTAATTGGATTAAAAATCACTAAGCGCACTCACAGACCGGAGCATTCAAATCAAATTAGCCACCATCTTATTTTGTGAAAATAAAGAATTAGTGCCTTGTGCGTACATTTTTATCACAAGTTAATGAGGGACGTAGCATGACTGAAACCATTCATGTTACCGGAATTCAGATATCACCAAATGCCCTTTTCTTTTTTCTTTTTTTTTTCCTTTCTTTTATCTCTCTCTTTTTGTTTTGTTTTGTTTTTTGAGACAGAGTCTTGCTCTGTCACCCAGGTTGGAGAGCAGTGACATGATCTCAGCTCATTGCAACGTCCGCCTCCTGAGTTCAAGCGATTCTCCTCCCTCAACCTCCCGAGTAGCTGAGACTACAGGCATGCACCACTATGCCCAGCTAATTTTTGTATTTTTAGTAGAGACAGGGTTTTACCATGTTGGCCAGGCTGGTCTCAAACTCTTGACCTCAAGTGATCCACCTGCCTCAGCCTCCCAAAGTGCTGAGATTACAGGCGTGAGCCACTGTGCCCGGCCCCTTTCCATTTTTTTTCATGCAAAAACTGATCTAGAATCTTAAAGTACTCCAGCTGAATTCTTTCCTAAGGTAGCATAGCAGGAACTCCTCACTTTGCAAATGAGAACATGGAAGTCTAAAGAGTGTGTGATGAACTCTAGACTCTGCAGTGATTTGTGTATGTGTATGTTACACATACAGGTAAGACCCAGCTGTCCTCACCCACAATGCTGCATGTGCTCTGGTGATTCCACTGCTGTTTCCCTTTAGATGAAGGGAGATGCAGTAGTGACCCATCGAGATCCCAGCTACTGGCTTTGGGTAAACCAGAACCCTGTGGCCTTCCTGGCTCATAATATAATATGATCCACATCAGCTCCTCACAGCAATCCACTGATGCAGGAGAGAAGAGAGCAAAGGCCAGGCAAGCAGGCAGAGGACCTCTGCTTCTGGTTAGAACATAAGAGAACGGGAGGGACCTTTGTTTTTGAGAGAACCGCAAGAAAAACTGGAACAAAATAAAAAGTGTGCTTCTCTACCAGGCTGGTTAAGAGCAGTGGGATGCAAGAAATCTCGGATGACCTAAACTCCAGACAGAAGTGAGTCCTTGATGGTAAGCAGCTTCCATTCCTGGGGGTGGGAGCCAGATCCCCGAATTACAAGATGGAGAAGGGTCCTGCTGGAGCCGGGGAGACTCTGCAGGGATGGGGAGAGCTCAACTGAGCCTGACTGTGCCAGCTGGCGGGGTGGATGGCATCTGGAGGCGTCCCAAACAAAGCACTCAGCCCAGTAATTCAGCCTGCCTAGACCACACCCAGTCCCAAATTTTGGTGAGGAGGTGGCAGTGGAAGAGAAACTGGAAAACATGCCCCGTGGTGCTTGGATTCAGAAGCCCAGAGTTTACCTCACAAGGAACCAAGGGCATCTGGAATCGCAGCTTAACGCCTTCTTACCTGAAATACTGACAAGATCAACAAGGTATCTCCACTGATACTGAAATGCAGAGCACCCGAAAGGGCAAATATGCGAGTAACTATGAAAGGCTGTTTTTCGTCATTGCTTCATTTCTTTGAAAGATGATTGTTCGGCCGGGCGTGGTGGCTCAAGCCTGTAATCCCAGCACTTCGGGAGGCCGAGACGGGCGGATCATGAGGTCAGGAGATCGAGACCATCCTGGCTAATACGGTGAAACCCCGTCTCTACTAAAAAATACAAAAAACTAGCCGGGCGAGGTGGCAGGCACCTGTAGTCCCAGCTACTCGGGAGGCTGAGGCAGGAGAATGGCGTGAACCCGGGAGGCGGAGCTTGCAGTGAGCTGAGATCCGGCCACTGCACTCCAGCCTGGGTGACAGAGCAAGACTCCGTCTCAAAAAAAAAAAAAAAAAAAAGAAAGATGATTGTTCAAGGCAAAAATAATAGCAATATGCTATGGGATTTATGGGGTTTATAACATGTGTAGAGTAAAATATATGGCATCATAGCACCAAAGATAGAGAAGCAGGTAAATGTGAATATACCGTTAAAACTTCGTATCTGGGCCAGGCGCAGTGGCTCAGGCCTGTAATCCCACCACTTTTGGAGGCCAAGGCGGGCAGATCACAAGGTCAGGAGATGGAGACCATCCTGGCTAACATGGTGAAACCCCGTCTCTACCAAAAATACAAAAAAAAAAAAAAAAAAACAACAACAACAAAACCTAGCCGGGCGTGGTGGCAGGCACCTGTAGTCCCAGCTACTTGGGAGGCTGAGGCAGGTGAGTGGCGTGAACACGGGAGGCGGAGCTTGCAGTGAGCCGAGATGGCGCCACTGCACTCCAGCCTGGGGGACAGAGCGAGACTCTGTCTCAAAAATAACAGCAACAAACCTGGTACCTGACATGGTAGAGGTTAATTTGGTGCATTTTAGGGTTGCAAATTATAATCACAAGAGCAATCATTTCAAATATAAAACAAAGGGGCTATTTTATTTTTAATCTCTTTTCTTCTCTCTCTCATTGGAAAGAAAAAGTGAAGGGACATGCTGCCCAGATGTGCCATCAGGATGGGGGCACTACTTCCCCTAGCTGCTACAAGACCTAGATATTGTAGCCTTTTGCTGAGCCCCTCTCCAGAATTACTGTTGGTCCTAAGAAGCAGTCTCACCCAAAGATACACCCCTTACCTGGTGGCAGCCTGCATTCTATTACTCATTGATGAAGGGGCACAGGGTTCCAGCCCTCTTGCCTCAACTGGAAAGAGTCCAGTTCCAGAGTTCCCCACAGGATTGACTGAGTCTGCTGTTGCAACTAGATCATAGTTTATTCCCCCTGCCCACTTCTGCTTCCCTCATCCCTTGCAGGGGGTGGTCCTGAGACCACTCCCAGGAAACCTCCTGCACACAGTCTGTTTGCTGGGGAACTTGACCTATGAACGTTGGTCCCAGCAGCATGTTGGAGCTGTCATCTGCTAGCTGCTGCAATGAGGACCTCATCACTGGTGGTAGGCACTTGCAGTTGTGATTCACTTGTTAAAATTTTCACTGGTGGTGAACTAGGACATGATACCTGGGAGGAAACTGCTCTGGCAGATGCGAGATCTCAGGTGTTTAAGAGTTTTGGGGGAAATAGTAATTATATGAACTATGGAATCAGATGGTTGTTGCTAGAAGCTGTTAATTCATTAGAAAAATTTTTAAAAAGACTAAGTGATTAAATACCTATATAAGGCAAGGTATACATACCAGAGGACCTATTGGCTTTTATATGAAGCCTATGAAAAGACTATTATCCTCCGCAACTGCAGGGCAGATACAGGTGAGAAGCAGGCTGCAGGTTTAATTATAAGAGTAGAAATGCTCAAAGCAACATTGAAGTTTAGTCCTGGCAGGTCTGCTAGACCAAAGTCAGTTCTATGATTAGAAAAGAGTGGGTTGGGGACATTTGGGTTGATATATTAAAACATCTCAAGTTCTCCAGTTCCCACATCCTCTGGAATTCCCTAAGCCTGGAATAGTATCCTACTGTTCTCCTAAAGGTTAATGCCTGCTTTTGCATGAAGATGAGGATGATGAGGTTCTGTTTTGCAAGACAATGCGTGACAACTCCCTCCTCCCCCCATAAATCTACTCTTGACCACCAGACCCATAAGTAAGGTCAAGCCACAACATAATCTAGCCAGAAAAGTGTAAACCTGCTAAGGGAAGAAATGAACTATAGCCCAGAGAGCTGTGGGATCCAGCCAACGTGTCCAACAAGGGCCACAAGCGCATGTGTAGGAAGGAATAGAGAGAGTGCTGGACAAAGTGGGATGAAATGCAAAGCAGGATGGGGAAAATGTATTGCTATGGAAGCACTCTCCTTTGATGCAATATTTAACATCCTGGCAAGAACCCCAGGAGTTAAAAGTTTAGAAAGTGTGATGCCAAGTCTAATGGAGATGTCAGATCATAGAGGATGGGGAAAGAAGGGATGGAAAGGCTCAGAAAATAGGTAAGCTAGAGTGGATATACTACACAAGGCCAGACAACCGAACAGCTGAAAAGTTTTTTTTACAAGAGGGCCTAGAAGAACTCTGTATTTGCCAAAGCAAGAAGAATATGCCGGTGAGAGGGCAAGTGTCATGAAGAAGCTCAGTGGGGGCTCTTCTCTGAAGGTCAAGACTATTGCAGGATATCCAAAGTAGCTGATATAGAACTGGGCTCCCTAGTAACAATGGGACTGATCGAGGTAGCACTTATTGTTCAATGCAAAGTGTTTGTAGTTATCATAATGTAATTATCATAAGGGGCAGCAAAGTGGGTGTGACAGCTAGTGGGATCTGACCAAAAGAGAGCTATGGAAATGATAAAAAGAAATTTGCATTCGAGGGGAAAAACAGGCAGCCAACAAAGTATTATTGCTCAATCTCTACAACTGAAATAAATCAAGGATGGCTCACCAGGAAGCTGAGGGCAAGACTGACTGAAGAAGAAGCTAATCTCCCAGGCCTTCCTCAAAAGGGATCTCCAGTCATTCCCTTGGGTAACTGGACTCTGGGGAAGGGTAAATGCCCAAACATTTTGAAGATGTTGGACACGGATTGTTGCTGACATTGATACCTGGGGACCCGAAACATGATTGAACGCTCCATTAGAGGGGTGAATATAAGAGCCAGATAATAAATAAAGTCCTGATCAAAATTCAGTTCACAGTTGGCTCAGATACATCTTCTGAGTAGGTATACCAGGCTGGCAAAGGCAGTCTAATGAAGGCAATCATGGGTTCTAGATTTAGGATGGCAAACCTCACCAGGTTTACACACAAGTGGCAGACTTACACCTGCTGGGCACGAAATAGTATGTAATCGCTGCTTCCCCTAACTGCCACAAGAGGTAAACACTGTAGCCTCTTACTGAGCCCCTCTCCAGAGTTACCCCTGGTCCTAAGAAGCCGTCTCACCCAAAGATACAGCTTATGTAAGAGCATGAGCTTTGAAACCAGACAGAGGTGTATTCACATCCCAGATCAGCCACTCAATAACTAGAATTCTTGACAAGGTAACCTCTCTGAGCCTCAGTTTTTTGATCTTTAAAATGGGAATATTACTAACCTCTTCATAAGGTTATTTTCACAGGTAGAAGAGACAATGAGTGGTTAACCCTCAGCCCAATGCTGAGCACTCCAGAGATGGCAGCTGTTATGACGATAGAGGGTTTGGAAGTTCACGGCAATGAGTTCCGACCATGAAGTCTTGTACACGCCAATTTGGACGGTGGTTGCAGAATCATTTGCTGCTGCATAGGAGTGTTGCTGTGGAAGGACCTTCACAGGCAGTGGGAGGCAGAAGCTCAGCACACATGAAAATATCACAGGAACCTCTGAGATGTGTCATCTGGAGCCACAACAGACGACAAAGATGGCAAAACATCTGCTTTAGTTTTGTTCAGAGCAAAGAGCTCAAGAAAAGTAAGGCTCAAATTCTACAGAACTCTTCCCACTCCCTTCTTGTCTCTCTTTTCCTGGCTCAGAATGATCTTGATAATGAAGATGCAGTAGAAGACTTATTACCTCTGTAGCCAGAACAAGCTGAAAACAGAAGCAGGCCTCGGAGCATTGGGTTCACTTAGAGGATGATTGATGCTGGGATGCTTCAGTTATTCAGAATCCAGCGATCTGGCAACCTCATGTATCCGGAATGTTACAGAAAATGTGGAAGTAAGTCTGCAAAACATCTCAGGCGTCAAAAGAGAAATTTCAAGGTATACTCACAATATGCAAGGAGAGAAAAGGAGAGGCCCTTTCCCTGGGCCTTCAGTAAGGCTTATCTGCTTCTACTTTCCCCACAGCGGTACAAGCTGCTTCCCTGTCCTGACAGCACAATAAAAGCTGCAAACTTGAGGAATGTGGGGACCTCACAGAGGCAGGCACAGCCGGCTCATCGAGATGTGTGGACGGTAGACACGAGTGAGACAAGAGAAAATCAGCACAGAGTAAACATCAGAGATCAAAGGACAGCAGCTGGAGTCACTGGGTGGAGAAGCAGTTCAACTGTGGCTTATCAAGGCAGCCAGGGTTCCAGGAGATTCTTCTAGGCCAGAGCTCTGAAATATTCACCAAACAGCTGACAACTTTGCCTTTTGCATGGGAAATAAATAGAAATGAATGTTGGCCATCCACCACCGGTTTCGAAAAGATCCAGGCAAGGTCTGTGTGCACCTGCCACACAAAAATGAATTTCATGTGATTGCCGCAAACAGAACAACAGTGCAAGCAAAATTCCTAGGAAAACTTTTGTCCAAAGGTAATGCCAGCTGGTTGTAGAATTGCAACTAAAGTTCAGAGAGGGATTCACCCATTCCACGGGTCTCCATTGGGGTTTTGGACTTACAACTGGATGTCATCACCTCTGTGGGTGCCTGAATAATGACTCACATAGATTTTCAGGGTTATCCTCTGGAACAATTTGTAGTTGTTATTAATACCTTAAATTACAAAAGGAGTTTTGCAGACGTGATTAAGGTAAGGATTTTGAGATGGGGAGATTATCTTGGATTATCTGGGTGGGTTCTAAATATAATCACAAGGATCCTTATAAGATACTTACAAATATGAGGGCGGGGGGAGAGAGCTGACTATAGAAGAAAAGGCAATATGGTGGCAGAATTCTGGGATAGATGCTGGAAGATTGGAAGATGCTCTTCTGGCTTTGAAGATGGAGGAAGGAGTCATGTGCCAAGGAATATAGGTGGCTGCTAGAAGCTGAAAAAGGCAAAAAACAGTTCTCTCTTGGAGCCTCCTGAAATAAACAACCAAATATTGAAAGGGTAGAGGGAAGTGTTCAGTGCTGGTCAGACATGTGAAAAAATAATTCAGGATCCATTCAGAAACTGATCACCACACACTTATCAGTTAGAGATCTAAAACTAGTGTAGCAACATTTAGAGAATGTATAATATCTCTTTTTTTTGACACAAAGTCACTCTGTTGCCCAGGCTGGAGTGCGGTGGCATGATCTTGGCTCATTGCAACCTCCACCTCCCAAGTTGAAGTGATTCCTCTGCCTCAGCCTCCCGAGTAGTTGGGATTACAGGCATGCGCTACCATGCCCGTCTAATTTTTGTATTTTTGGTAGAGATGGGGTTTCCCCATGTTGGCCAGGCTGGTCTTGAACTCCTGACCTCAGGTGATCCACCTACCTCAGCCTCCCAAAGTGCTGGGATTACAGGCATGAGCCACTGCACCCAGTGTATAATATCATTTTTAATGTAATATCATTTTGTATCGAGAAAAAGGGAACAACAGAAAAACTCTGACTGGCCTCCATATCTCTTGCTGGCCCAAATTTTCAATTTCCTCAGTTAATTTTTCCCACCTTTTTCTTTAATGGCTTGATTGAGATCTATTTCATATACCATATAATTCACATACTTTAAAGTATACAATGCAGTAGTATTTAGTATATTTACAAAATTTTGTGACCATCCCCATCATCTAACTCCAGAACATTTTCATCACCCTAAAAAGAAAGCTCACGTGCATTGGCAGTCACTCCCCATGTTACCACAGCCCTCAGCCCTAGGCAATCATTAATCTACTTCCTGTCTCTATAGACTAACCCATTCTAGACATTTCATGTAGGTGGAATTATACAGTATGTGACCTTTGGATCTGGCTTCTTCCAGTTAGCATAATGTTTTTAAGGTTCGTCCATGTTTATCAGTATCAATACTTTATTCCTTGTCAAGGCTACTATTCCATTGTATGGATATACCATGCTTTATCCATTCATCAGCTGGTAGACTTTTTGGCTATTACATATAATGTTGACATGTACCAATTTTCATATGGACATATATTTTCAAGTATCATGGGCATATTGTACCTGGCATGAAATTGCTGGATCATATGGTAACTCTATGTCTAACTTTTTAAGAAATTGTGAGACTACTTTGCAAGATCATGACACCCTATTACATTCCCACCAGCAATCTATGAGTGGTCCAGTTCCTCCATATCTTCGTCAATAGTTGTTATTGTCTGCCTTTCTGATTATAGCTATTCTAATGGGTGTGAAGTGATATTTCATTGTGGTTTTGACTTGCATTTCCCTAATGACCAATGATGTTGAATATCCTTTCAGGTGTTAATTGTTTATTTGAATATCTTCGTCAGAGAAATGTCTATTCAGATGTTTTACCTATTTTTAAATTAGTTTGTCTGTCTTTTTGTTGAGTTGTAAGAGTTCTTTATATATTCTGGATATAATTTCCTCATCAGATATATGATTGGCAAATATTTTCTCCCATTGGGTGGGTTGTCTTTTTATTTTCTTAATAGCATGCTGTGAAGCACAGATGTTTTAAATTTTGATTAAATTTGATTATCTGGATATTTTTTGTTCCTTGTGATTTAGGTGTCATATCTAAGAAGCCATTGCCTAACCTAAAGTCATCAAGATATACACATATTTCCTTCTAAAAGATTTGTTGTTTTAGTTCCTATCTTTAGGTCTATGATCTATTTTAAATTAATTTTTGTATACTTTGTGGGGCAGGGATCCAATTTCATTTGTTTGCATGTGAATATACAGTTATTTCAGTACAATTTGTTGTAAAGACTGTTCTTTCCCCCATTGAATGGTCTTGGCACTTTTCTTGAAAATCAATTGACTATAGATATATGGGTGTATTATTGAACTTGCAGTTCTGTTCCATTAATCTTTATGTCTATCTTTATGCCAGTACCACACAGTCTTGCTTACTGTAGCTTTATAGTAGTTTTTGAAATCTTTGCATGAATCCTCCAACTTCATTCTTTTTTTTTCAAGATTGTTTTGGCTATTCTGGGTCCCTTGTATTTCCATATATACTTTGGAATCACTTGTCAATTTACAAACACACACACACATGCACATACACATACAAAGGCAGCTGGAGTTTTGATAGAACTTGTATTGAATATTGAATTCATAGATCACTTGGGGAAGTATTACCATCTTAACAATATCAAGACTTCCAACTCATAAATTCTTTATATTTATTTAAATCTTTTGAAATTCTTCAAAATGTTGTATAGTTTTCAGTGTATATATCTTATACTACTTTGTTTACATCTATTCCTAAGCATTTTACTCTTTTTCATACTATTGTAAATGGAATTGTTTTCTTAATTTCATTTTCAGATCATTCTTTGCTATTGTATAGAAATATACTTGATTTTATATACTTATCTTGTGCTCTGCAACCTTGCTGAACTTACTTAGTAGTTCGAATAGTGGATTCCTTAGGATTTTCTACAAGATTATGTAGATAGTCTACAAGATTTTGTCATCTGCAAATGGAGGTAGTTTTGTGTCTTCCTTTCTAATCAGGATGCTTTTCATTTATTTTTTCTGGCTAATTCTCCTGGCTAAAACCTCCAGTGCAATATTGATTAGAAGTGCCAAAAATGAACATTTTTTTCTTGCACCTGATTTTTAGGGGGAAAGCATTCAGTCTTTCACCTTTTTTTTGGCTATGGGCTTATTATAGATGCCCTTTGTCTTAGTCCATTCAGGCTGCTGTAACAAAATATAAACTGGGTGGCTTATGAACAATAGACATGTATTTTTCACAATTCTGGAAGCTGGGAGATCCAAGATCAATGTGCTGGCAGATTCAGTGTCTGGTGAGGGCCCACTTTCTGGTTGATCTTTTCTCTGTGCCCTTACATGGCGAAATGAGTAAGGGAGATCTCTGGAGCCTCTTCTATAAGGGCACTAATCCCATTCGTGAGGGCTTCACCCTCATGGCCTAATCATTTCCCAAATGTCCACCTTCTAATACCATCCCCCTGTGGGTTAGGGTTTCAACATATGAATTTTGGGGGAACACAAACATTCAGGCCACAGTACCCTTTCTCAGGTTGAGGAAGTTCCCTCCTATTCCTACTTTCTGAGTGTTCCCTGTTTCTTTAAAAAACAAAAATTATGCCCAGCCTAGGGCATAATTATGTCTCCCTCCATTATCTTATTTCCATATCATTCAATTCCAGCTTAGAGCTGTCTGAATGCCTCGTTTTGTACATTCAAGAAGGTATTGTCCTATCTGATGCTCACAGTGACAACTCAAAGACTAAAACTTCTGTGATATCCCAAGTTTCAGGAGGCACAGCACTATATAAAACACTTTGAAATATTTCTGTCCAAAGTGGTTTAAATATTAATTACAACAACTAGTAAAAGTTTAAAAAGTGGTTTAAATAAAGTGAAAACTATTACTGCTCGAAAGGTGAACTTCCCTGCCCACCCGCTTCCCCAGTGAAGTCCTGAGCTGCTTGTTCTGTTTCCTTCTCCATATCAGTTAAAATCAACACATTCCTTTTATCACCTGATGAGGAAACAGGTACCTCTCAAGCCTACAACTGGTTATCTTCCAAGTCCTTTAGTTCTTCTTCCTTTATCCCCACTAATTGCAAGTCTCCCTCCATTATCTTCTTATTTCCGCATTGCTCAATTCCAGTGGAATACAGGAATTGGCCCGTGGAGAACAGCAGAAAAAGGAAAGGAATGAAAATGCTTCAGTGTTTCAGGAGATTTGTTTGAAGCTGCAGTGAGGATGAGCCTCCCCGATCCCCTTCTTCTCCCGTGTCCCTGCTGGACTAAAGGAGTTCCCACGAGGGAGGCTGGCAGCTGACAGGACCACCCAGGACTAGGACTTCTGGCCCCCAGACCACTCCTGGGTGTGCCCCATAGTGGCGCCTGAAGGGGCTGCCTCCTTCTCTGCTAGGCCTCGGCCTCTTTGCTGGGCCTCAGGTCTTGGGACCTCCAGGGCATGTCATCTTCTTTCTCTGTGTCCTCCACTGCTCAGATTGTGGCCACCTCAGCCATGGCAAATGGCAGGGACCCCAGTTTCACTTCCCAGCCCACCCAGACACCAGGCAGAAACTCTAATAACCACTTTTCTGGGTTTCTACATCCTGTGTCTCTGGATGACTAATCATTTCCAGAGCATGAACAATTGAGTCATCTCAAGCCCCAGGCTTGGATTTGTGCACAAGGCAACCAGCTCCTCCTCAGCAGGCTCTGGGAGTGCTGGCTGAAGTAGGTGTGGGCCTCCTAAGTCACCATCCTGGCCTGGAACTCTTGGAGCACAATAGGCTCCTCAGGGTTTGTTGAAGAGCCTTTGCTCAACTGAACCTCTTTATTGTGGGCTTTTGCTGCCTTCTGAACAGGCTCTTACAAGTAGAGCATGCGAGATCGCATTATGTTTAGAGTCCCCATGAGGCCATGCTCTGCAGGTGGCCTTAGGACGCCAGCGCATCCTCTTCTGGGAACGGAATTCCAAGCTCCTTTGAATAACAACTACTTCCCTTCTCTCTGAGCTGACTCAGGCCAGCCAATTTACATAATTCCAATCTCTGGTGACAGTTATTGCTTCAGGGACTGGCACATAACCCAAGTTTGTCCTACCAGAATAAATCCTGGGACTTATTTAGAAGCTGACAGAATGAGATGTATTCTTTTTTCCACAGCCTCTATCCTGAATAGCACTGGACCGTGGAGCTGCTGGCCACATCTTGATCTGCCATATGTGGACCAAGAATGAAGTCAACACGAAGAAGAATGAAGGTGCTGAGGGATAAAGATATTGTTTGACATTCTAGAAGCTCCTGGATCAAGCCATGCCTGAACTCAATATATCCCTTGAACTTCTCAATTACATGAATAAATTCTCTTTTTGTCTGAGCCAATAGAGATTAGTATCATTGGCATTCAGAAGATTCCTAAAGACTCAGGTCTTCTGCACATCTATAACCATGGCAATTGCGGTCCTGCTCTCCTTTCCCCTCCCTGAGCAGGCAAGCCTTCCTTCTCTATGATGTAAACATCAGAGTATTTCTCAAATGTTACCTGGAGTTTCCCAAGACTTCTGTTCTCACTGACCATTTCCTTCTTAAACCGCTAGGATGATAACCTATAACTTTGCATCTAACCAATCCCTTAGCACTTTCCTTAGAGACCTCTTAGAGATCTTTTTGACGCCTAAGGGTAGGAATCAGGGCTTGTCTATCTTGTATGTGCACTGCCCCCCACCCATAGGTCCATAGAATAACAGCTGAAGACCTGTAGCTCTACAAGGGCAGGGACTTTCAAACATGCCAAACTGTACATGGTAGTTACCACCAGAGGGCGCTGGGGATGAGCAATGAGCAGGACTTCTGCATTTTACATCTGTGTTACCATTTGAGTCTCGTATGAGCATTTATTTTACAAATCTCTATCTTGCAAAGCAAACCCTCAGTGTGAATAACTGAGGCGTGGTGGATCGACCAGCTCTTCCGCGCAGTGTTCTGAAGCCTCTTGCTCCTGTCTGTCCTGTGGGAAACCCATACTTATGGCTTCAAGCAGAGACCCAAGCACCATGTCAGGGTCGCGACCTTGTGTGGGAATAATCTATCACCAAGATGCAGACAGAGACAAACTGCTTCACAGAGCATTTTATCCCCTAGAAAATCCTCAACCCCAGCATTCTGGGTGCTGCCCAACCTCTTCAAATACGAGGGCAAATAAAATAAATAAAAGTAAATATTGTACTCATAAGCAATAGAATGCCTAGCAACCAAGAACAAGGGAGGGCTGAAGGAAGAAGGTTGACTTTCGCAGGCCCTTGTGTATAAACTGCAGTAAAAGTCTTCTCTGAGTGAATAATATATTTTTGAGTGTTAAATTATAGAAGGTGTAAGGAATGCTAAGGCTGAGACCCAACAGAGAGAGCTGGCCCCACCCTGAACGGGAGGGGCAGGGGTCTCCTTGGCCTTTGTCCCTGCTGACTGGTATCGAGGGAGGGGGAGTCTCTGCTGTAGCTTCAGGAATGGAACACAAGGCACCAGGCCTCAGTTAAGCCCTTTAGGGGCCCTGAGCCCTGAAAAGCTGGTGCCACCCCACATGTCACTCAGAAGAAAATGTTAAGTCACAAAATAAATGTAAGAGTTCTGATGTCTTTCTATAACGCCCATTTCAATGCTTTGTTAGAAAGCATGTATATAAAGCACATGACACTGTTCTCATTAAGTTTTTTTGTTACGAAAACTTTTAAACACACTCAGAAGAGTAGGATTTTTGAACCTCTCATCTGGGTACAATATTATTAAAATTCTGCCACATCTGCCTCGTCGATCTTTTTGCTCTCCCTTTTTCTTTGTTAAACTATCTGAAAGCAAATCCAAGACATCATGTCATTTCATCTGCACATACCTGTGTATAATCCGTGAAATTTATGGACATATTCTCATATAACCGTAAAGCCAGTCTCATACCTTAATGAGTCGGGTATGTTTTGTTTGTTCTTGTTTTGGGCATCCTCCAACCTCTAGTACGTAACCCATTATCAAATTTCCCTGATTGTCTCAAAGGGTCTTTTGCATTTGGTGTGTGTTCTCATTGTAAATACCCTTGTGTCATAAGTCCCCTAGGTGCATGCTTAGATTGACTTTTGGAAATCTAAGATTATCTGGTATTTATTGAAAGCGGAGGAGAGGGAAGAAGAAAAAAAAGAAAGGCAAGGCAGTGAAAAGGAAAACATAGAAGTGGTATTTTGATAAGATCTATGTGAAATTTTGCTGGCTGTCACCTTTGCCCACATAGAATCCCCACTGCTTAGGATAGGATTACACTGCCCCAGCTTATAAAGCAGGCATTTTTCTCAGTGTCTTCTGCATTTTGAGAGCTTCCGAAGATTTTGGGTGGGATGTGGATAAAGGATTGCTGTCCCTGTCTGTCACCGTGGCAGCTCCAGCTAGGACTTGGCCATGCTAGGGTTTTCTGGTGGATTGTGGAGCCTGCTAACCCTAGGTCATGGTGGGCAGGAACGTGGATTTACAGATATACACCTGCTCCCTGGCATGGCTTCCCCAAGGAAGTAAGAGAGGGGATCTTGAGGGCCAAGGTTAGTAGCAAATGTGAAAGCTAAGAAGAGACATGGAAAACTTCTCTTGACTCCGTGGGGGTTGGGGGGGGTACATCTGACTCCCGTGAACTGACAAATCTAAGAAGAGCGAGAAGCGTTCTTACCTTCTGACCCAGCGACCCCATCTCTAGGAATTTGTTCTGAGAAAAAGCCAGAGTTTGCACAAAGATTCATTTTGTTTGAGAATGTCCCTAAGCATTCTTTATAGCAATAAAAAGAGCTGGGAGGATTGCCTTAAGGCTCAATGATACATAATTGGTTTAATAAATTATTGCTCCTTGCTATAAGGGAACACTAGGCATCCATTCAAAATATGTTTTGAAAAAATACTCAATGATATGGAAAAATGTCCACAATATATTAAGTGGGAGAAAAAATAGGTAATAAAAAATGAGTCCCATGTCGGTCTCATTTTTAAAAAATTAAAAGAAAAAGAAATGAGGGAAGGACTGAGACTTCTATAATTAAAATGTTTCTTAAAATACATATAGCTTTTTTACTAAGTGATACAATTTTTGACATTACTTTTCAAATTTTTCAAGATGAACACCCATCAACTTGTAATATAAAATTTTTGTTTTATTTATTCATTATTTTATTTTGAGACTGGGTCTCACTCTGTCACCCAGGCTGGAGTGTAGTGATATAGTCTTGGTTCACTGCAGCCTTGACTTCCTGGGCTCAAGTGATCCTCTTGCTTCAGCCTCCTGAGTAGCTGGGATTATAGGGGCTCACCACTACACCCAAATAATTTTTTAAAAAATAAATTTTAGTGATAGGGTCTCACTATGTTGCCCAGGCTGGTCTTGAACTCCTGGTCTCAAGTGATCCTCCAGCTTCGTCCTCTCAAAGCACTGGGATTACAGTTGCGAGCCACTAGGCCCAGCCTAATTTTTATATTAATAATAGTAAATGTAACAAAGAGGCAAAAGGAAAGGAGGAAGGAAAGAACGGGAGAGACAGTGAGGGGAAGAGAAGGTAAAGTCCAAACAGAAAAGAAAATGGAGAGGAAGAAACAGAAAAGAAAAGAAACCTGGGCCAGTGAGATTTAGGAGCAGTTTTAGAAAGTTCATTTAGGGTTAAGAAAATTCTGTTACAAAAGAAGAAAAGGAAACAAAATAAAGATTTAGAAGGTCTAAGTAATTTTTTAAATAAGTTGTTGGCACATATACATTGACTGGATAACCTCAGGCCAAAATTTTCTTTGGAGAGTGTGGCTTCCTTCCTTTATAAGACTAACATAATAATGAACCTTGACTTTTTAGGTTGTGAGGATAATAAATAATTTATAATACTGTAGAAATGAATTTATGTAATTTTACTGAATGGTCATTAGGTAGCTGTTCAATCAATTACGAACCCGGTATTGAGTTTCACAATTTATTAGCTAATAAGGGCCTGCCTAGGGGACCGTTGCTCACTGAAATGTGATGACAAAGTTGGATAATACTCTCCCCATGAAGTTTTCCAGGCCAGCCAGAAAGTACTGTCTGTGTTCAACGTGAAAAGAAAAGCACGCAGCTCTTGGTGACAGCTACTGGCCTACAAGCAAATGAAGCTTAAAGCAACGTGTTTCTTGGGGACACTGGCCAGTGTGGCCTCTGTCATCCGGATGGTGCTGTCACCTGCCTATTGTCGTAGTCCCTGGTTTTGCTGCTTTTGCTGGGGCTTTGGGGAAGAGGATGGGAGAGGAGGGCACAGTCAGGGCTGGGAGGGTCCCCAGAACTCCTTCCCTCTCTGACCCCTTATGGCCCTTTCCAAAGCAGACCCATGGCATAGGGCATTTAGAACAGCATACACATCCTACAGAACACAGCTATTTCTCCGTTGTCCAGGGCTGTGTAGTCCAGTTGTGATTTCAGGCACTCTGATTGCCTTCCTCTCCCCCATCTTTGATCAGCTGAGATGCCTCCTAGCATTTCCATGCATCATGGCTGAGGAGAAAGTTGAACGAAGCTCCTGCCAAAAGTGGGAGATGATCACTGTCCGGGGCTTTCTGGTCCCTGGCACACTAAGAACCTCTCAGGTGTTGGCTTCATCCTCAGCATTCATCCAACAGGTATTCATTGAGCACCTGCTCTGCACTGGAGCCTATTCTAGGTACTAAAGATATAGCAGTGAACAAAACAAAGTTTTCCTTCCAGAAAATAAACAGTAAGAAGACAATAAACAAGAAAAATACATAAAGCATATAGTATGCCAGATGGTTTAGGGCTAAGAATGAAAATGAAGTAGAGAATATAGGGGCAAGAAGTCTGAAAGGTTGCTATTCAGACACAGTGACCAGGGAATGCCTCGCCAAAGAATGCTATTTGGTTTTTTGTTTGTTTGAGATGGAGTCTCGTTCTGTCTCCCAGGCTGGAGTGCAGAGGCACGATCTCGGGTCACTGCAATCTCTGCTGCCTGGGTTCAAGTGATTCTCCTACCTCAGCCTCCTGAGCAGCTGGGATTACAGGCGTGCAGCACGACACCCGGCTAATTTTTGTATTTTAGTAGAGATGGGGTTTTGCCATGTTGTCTAGGCGGCTCTCGAACTCCTGACTCCACACGCCTTGACCTCCCAAAGTGCTGGGATTACAGGCATGAGCCATCCCACCCAGCCAAGAATGCTGTTTGTAAATGGGAGTGAAGGAGGTGAGAGAGTGACCCGGGCAAGGATTCAAAGAAAGAGAAATCTAAGCAAGGACGCCGCGAGTGCAAAGACCCTGAGGTCGATTGGTAACCGGCATGACCTAAGCAATATTTCTCAATCTTTTTCTTACTGCCCTCTTATGGAGTCCTTTTACATGTTGTCACTAATTGCCCCCTGGTGACATTTTAAAGCCATAGATACATTGTATATCTGTTCTTTTACGGTGTGTATATCTGTGCTTTAGAAATGTTAAAAAGTAAGACACTTTTTGCCTTCAAGAGGCAACTTGTGTGCCCTTGGGAGTGACATGGTCTCCACTGAGAAGGCAGAACTTCTGCTCAGCAGGAGGCCAGTGAGGCCAGAGCTGCAGAGGAGAAACATCCCAAGGCCAGGGCCAGCCCGGCTCAGTCAGAGCCTTGCAGCTCATCACCAGGACCCTTCACGCTGAACTACACGGTTTGACTCACGTTTTATTAGGATCGCTCTGGCCGCTGTGGGAATATGGAAACGGACGGCAATAATCCCTGTCTTAAATAAGCTTACAGTATAGTGAAGGACAGTGTTCTCTTTTTCCTCTCCTTCCTGCCTCTGTTCCTCTCTCCCTTTACTCCCTTTCTTCCTCCCTTCTTCTCTCCTTCCTTCCCTTACTCCTTTCATAAACATTTGCTAAGTGCCAGTTCTGGGCAGGTAATAAAGGGACGTTTTGAATTCACTGTGCTGAGTTGTTATAAAGGTGTGCACAGCATGTTATGGACGCACAAAGGAGCCCTCACCCTGTGGGGACAGAGGAGGGGCCTGGACAGAGACTCAGAGGGCTTCTTAGGGGAAGAGTCACTGGGAGCCAGATATGCAAGGATGAAGAAGGGCTGGCCAGGAACAGAGGTATAAGAAGCACTTCAGGTGTTGGGGGGGGGCGGTCATGGGCTGAAGCCAGAGACATGGCCAGAGGGAAGAGGCAGGAAGCTCCAACATTTGGCCTTGGCTGGAGGGAGGACCAGGTGGGAGGGAGGTGACAGAGAGGCTTGACTGGACACACAGCAGGGCCTGATCTTATGGGGCCTTAGAGGCCACATTCAAGATCTCAGACTTCATCTTGTGGCATGAGGAGCACAGAAGGATTTTGAGCCACACTGTCACATGGGTACTTGCATTGACTAATGCCTTCAGGTGGTGGCTTTGAGGAAGCCCAAGTGAAGGCAGCTAGGGGGCCAGGATGCAGTAAGGAGATCAGGTGAGAGATGCAAAGGGTCTGCAGTCAGAGCCCAGGTGTGTGAACTCTACTCTTCCAATCTTCTCTAACCACACTCACTACTTGTCTAACTCTGGCAATATGAGAAAGTCAGAAACCAGCCCAACTTCAAGGGAGAATCCAAATCTGTTCAAATATGGACATAACTGGAGAGGCAATCGACACGAACATCGCTGTGTGCTGCTCCTCTCCCTTCAACCTTGGACACGGTTTCCAAAATCCTCTTGCCCATTTTGAATGACCCACGAGAAAGTCAGCAAGAGAGAGGCCACAGAGTTTTCCCTGAGGCCTGGGCAGGTGCAGCTTCATTCACCCCACAGGTCCTTGTGACGGGCCTTGGCACAGACATGGCCTTCCCAATAAGAATAGCATGTTCTGCGCAGACCGTGACCTCCTGCCCAGGCGGCCCACGAGCTCCATCTTGAGCACCTCACACTGTCAGTGTCTCAGCCCTGTGGATCCCTGCTCTCTGCTCTCCTCTTTTTCATTAACTTTAACTGCACTTGGGCAGATTTGCAGAAATAAATCAAGAACAGAACAGACAAGGATCTGCATCCAAAGCAAAGACTGATGCTCCTTTTGGGGCCAGAGCCCATGAGGAAAATTGCTTCTGCTCATCATTTTTCATTTTCTAACAGTCTCATCTTCTCCAGTTTCTAAATCCCTGGAGGAGCCAGTAGCAAAAATGTTTCAATGGCCAAGTCTCAATATTGGAGGAAAACGAGACGTGGAGGTGGACCCCTCCCCACCTCTAACTCCACCCCACCATTCACTACTTGGGGTTAAGGGTGAGAAAGGAGAAGATTGCTCACCCCCCTCCAAGGAAAAGTGGAATTTAAGCCACAAGAGACCTGGATAGCTGCTTTCAGCAACGCTCATTGCATGTGAAGAAGGGGATTGCACAAGCCCAACTGCTTGGGGAGGTTTCGTAAAGCTTGGAATGTGAGGTCTGCCTGGCCAGGGCCTAGATACTCCTGCTGGGTTTTCTTACCCATGGCAGTGAAGACGGTTCATTGGAGGACGCAGCTGCAGTTTAGGATGCCAGCCCCAAACTCTGGGAAAAATGCTCAGATGTCCTTAAATCATTGTTAATGCCCCAGCATGTGCCCAACTCCTGTTGCTCTCCTTGGGACTAATACGTAGAAAAGGCATGTGCTACAGTGGTGAAGGGTCAGGCTATGAGAGCAGATACATCCTGGCTCAAATCTTGTCTCCAACCTCCTATTATACTATAGCATACTACATGACACAACACTACGCTTCGCTATTCTATGCTGTACTACACCACTCTCTATTATACTATCTAATACTATCCACTACACTACACCCCTATTATACTATCTCATACTATCCTATTCTATCCTTTACTATACTGCTCAGCACAGTGCCTGACACTTAGTACACAGAAAAATGAGAGTTATTCCCATTATTGAATAAGTTTAGGATGCCATCTTGGAAATCACTTGAAATGGCCAAATCTGAGGTTCTGTGTGAGGCTGGACCTGAGAGGGAGGCAAGGAGAAGGAGAGAAGCAGGCAGCATCCCCTTTAAAGCAGCTGAACCAGCCTGCTCCCCGGGCAGGGCTGTGAGGGGCCACGCCTAGAGGGGAGGGGGTGAATCAGCTCCATGTTCCTCAAGGAAGCCTCAAAGGTCCTGGAGCAGGGTCAGAGAAAGGAATGCAAATGATGTTGGTTTATTGAATAAACCAACCTCACCTGGCAAATATCCATCTAGCAAATCTTAATCGGGTGCTTTCCCGCATCCCCTGTGATTCTCTCTTCCCTGGATTCATTCAGATGCTCATTCTCCTACACTCCCACTCTATCTTATACATAACTCCACAGTAGCAAGGATAATCATGTTTTTCGATCATCTGCCAGCTCTTCGATGGTGCAGACTGAATCCTTTCACCTGTCTGTTCCCAGCACTGATCACAGCACCTAGCTGGGAGGAGCACTCCGTAGATGCTGGAAGAAGGAAGCCGTCACTCATGAGCTTCTTTGCTTGTGTAGGATCTTACTTACCACCCCTTGTCTTGGGCTCAGGGCTCTCAGCGTTGAGGACCTCAGCATTCCTTTTGGATATTTCCCAGACACGACACGTGCCCGGCATGAAGGCAGCTATGTGAGTTAACTACCTCACAGCTTACTCTTTCCGGTTTCACAGGCTGCCTTCTTCCTGGTAGAGTTTCTGGCATTTGAACAGGGCCATACCTGCCCCCTTCGCACATTCCTGGGCTTAGATCCACATTCCCTGGGTCTTCATCATTCCAGATGCAAAGACCTGATCTGTCTTGCCTGCCAGTGCTCACCCCACACCTTGACAACCTCTCCATCATTTTCATTCCTTTCTCTGGCCCTGCTCCAGGACCTCTGAGGCTTGAGGAGCAGCGAGCTGATTCACCCAGTCCCGTCTAGGCGTGGCCCCTCACACCCTGCCCGGGGAGCTGGCTAGTACAGCTGTTTTGAAGGATGGTGGCTGCTTCTCGCCCTCTCCTTGCTGCCCTCTCAGGTCCAGCCTCATACAGAACCTCGGAGTCAGCCGTTTCAAGTGATTTCCAAGAATCATCATTGGGAAAAGCCTTGCAACCATCAAGTGGGGCTGATCTAATATGAGACAGCACAAATCCTACGTTAAACTAAGCGAATGGCGTTCATCTCATCATCATCATCAAACCTAGGCCCGCAGCCTGAGGTGACACGGGGTGACTGAGTCTCTGGATTGTGTGAAGGAAGGCTCCAGTGATCAGGTTGCTGCAAGATCAGGTTGACTTGGGGTAATAACCGCAGTTGCAATTACATGTGCTGTTTATATACTTTGTCCCTTGTACTTGATATAGTCCAGAAAGAGCCCTGGGCACAGCTGCTCAGCGCCTCCTGGGGTAAGCCACATGCCCTGTGGGAGCAGGAGAGCCACCTCTCCCCTGAGAGAGAAATAGGGCCCGGATAATGTCTAGTTTAGGTACCTCTTCAGACCAGATGCCCTTGAAAGGATATCCCTTTCTTGTCTGTCTTTCAATATCATCCTTACAAGATGGAACGCCTCCTCTGCATAAAGAAGGAAGAACAATTCTCCTAGTGTCTTCAGTTTTTTAAAGAACAGAAGGATTGGTACAATCCCAAGTCTTTGTAACACACTTCCAGTAGTTTTTTCCAGGTATTGCTGGAAGATGTGGAAATAAAGAAGTAGCCCGTTAAGCCAGTCCAGGAAAACAGGCAAGCTTCATCATCCTGTAAATGATGATGCCCTCAGAACTTGCTGCAACAGAAAAACCAGCTCTATCTATATACATTACTGAGAAAGTAGGGCCACTTCCTCACACTTGGGATCTGGGATAGCGAACACATGCCTGAAAGCAATCTGTTAAGTATGACTGAAAGGGGCCTGCAGATTAAAGTCGCAAGCTTCCAGCTCTGGAGTGCTCAGGAGGGCACCTCCTCCTGAGGATCAACAACAAAAGGAACAAAGCAATGAATCTGAGCACAGTGCATTCAAGTTTATAAACTCTTTTCTACTATTCCACCTCACTGCAACAGAGCAGTGCTACTGTGAAACTGGGGACAAAGAAGAGAAGGGCATCTGTAATTGGGGAGCTCAGGGTGTGTGCAAAACGATGATGATAAAAAAAGGCGAGGAACAGCATAATATGCTGGATTCAGCAGGAGCTGGGCCCCTGAGAGCTGGGGAGCTAACAGATTGCAGCCAAAGCTGCAGCCCTCACGTTTTCTGACTTGAGAGATAATGAAGCAATAAAAGCAGCAGAGGCAGCCAGTAAGGGCTCTGCTCCATGGGACTGTCTGTGCGAGAGCAGCTGCTTGTGGGTGCCTGCTCAGAGTCCATCCAAGGACTGCAGCCCTCCAGCAGACTAGCAAGGCAGAGGACCAAACAGGCAGGCCTCGGTGGCCTGGGGCTAATTCCCTCCTTCAGAGACACCAGAACCTTGGCTCCCCAGCCTGTCACTGAGCCTGTCCCAGGGTGGGGCCGCCCATATGGTTGAGCTGTTGCATCGCCAGAGACACCAAGGGTAAATAAACCCTGGGACTACAGATGGGAGGCCAGCCAGGCTGGCTCCACTTTTTGATCTCATCACAGGGGGCAGTCCGTGTGGAAACCCTGGGAGGCACCTTAGCGATTTTCCAGGCCAACAACTTCATTTGTCAGATGAGAAAATCCCCCTCCCCCTCCTAGGGGTTAAGGGACTTGCCAAAAGTCACAAAGTGAATCAATTGCAATGCAATAAAAAGTGGTGGCTGAGACCACAGCTGGGCCTGAGCTCCAGCTCTATTGCTCTGGAGCTTGGGCAAGTTACGTAGTTCTCAGCCTTTTCCTCATACAATGAGCGTAAGGTTAGGACCTTCCCTGTTAGGTTCTTGGGGAGATCAAATGCATGAAAAGCCTATTGCCTGGTTCATAGTAACTGCTTAGTAAACATTGTTGGTTGTAACTTATTGTCATGACTTTGACTCACTGGAAGTAGATTTCAGAGTCTTCTTCTGCCCAGGTTGGGGATATAGTGTGATGGATAAAATCTTGCGAAACTGAGTTTGAATTTCGCTTCACCTCTAGTTTTGTGACTTTGGACAAGGTATATACTCCTTCTGAGCTTTCGTTGTTCTCATCTGTAAAATGGGAGTAACTCTGCCACCATACACAGGTTTGCTATGAGGAACAGAGGCGGCAAAATGATGACATGCTCATGGCAGCATGTGACACTCAGAAAATCACAGCTGTTACCATTAGCAGCTAATCCAAAGCTCCTTCCCCCACTCGACAGTGAGGACAACTGCTTTCAGTTTGAAGAACAATAAGTTGATGCAATGAAGATGCTAAGTGTGTGGCTGCCCTAAAGGCTGGCAGGAACCACACAGCCAGCTGGTGGATGGCATGATCTGAAATGGACCATATGTTTGAAATTATGAACCCAGATGTTAGGTCTTGGCACCTAAGGTTCACACCATTAGATTCAATCCTTTAGGTGTCTCTAAAGGTCTTCAAGGTGCCAGGAAGCTTGCATTAAAATGCAAATCAGTTTCCCGCAAAAGGAAACACATTAAGTTATCCACTTAGCAAATTGCTGAGCTGAGTTGATTTGGGGTGAGAAAGGGGAGAATTTGAAAGGACAGAGGTAAGAGTTATGTTTCTACAGAAAGTAAGTTATTTTTCTACTGAGCCCAGTGATGAACCCAGGCTATGAACAAAAGATATAGTGGGGTCTCACAAGGTGACTGGGGACACTGGAGGAGAGAGGTAAGGGACAGAAAAACTGTTTTTGTTTTTTGTTTTTTTTCATAGCCTTAGGATCCTGTCGTGGCCAAAAGCGCATAGGTGTAAATTCTACTCCAGCCTCTGCTGTGTGAGGCTGGGGGATTGCAGAGAACTCGTCCAGATGATGAGGCTTAGAAGAATTCTTCGAGATGCACACATGGATGATGAGGCCCAGAAATTAACACTTGGGAAAAAGGGTCTGTTTCTTATGCACATTGTGTCCCTTGATGCTTCACACCCTGACTTAGACACACTGGGGCCCAATGAATGGTCACACAGGGAATGATCAAAGCTACAGAGATGAAAAAAATGGTCAAGGATGTTAAAGGTTTGTTTTGTACACAGTAGAAGAATGTCTCCTTAGCAGTTATGGCATCCCCATTCTTAACACAATCATCTCTTTACTTGCTGTCTTGAATACGTAGGATAGCAGAAGAGTCCTGGCAGAATTTCCATTTTTAAGTCCATAGCTTTGAAATTCTTTCACTGAAATCTAGAAGAGCATGCCTTGAAGCAAAGAGTAAGAATCACCTTATGTGTACAATGTCTTCCTATACTAAGAATGTGGGTATATCAATATTTCCCTATAGGCTAGTACTATTTTAAAGATTTATTTTTTTCATTTAGGATGCTTGGGACAAAGACTAGTGAAAAAAAATTATCTTTATGCTAGGAAAGCCTCTTCTAAGCACCTCTCTTAGGTTTAGGAATTTCTGATTCCCAGTTTTGATCTATCCCATCTATCCCACAACCTTAGTCTACCCTAGAACCTCCAAGTTGGTAAAAAATCATAATAATGGCTGCCCCTTTCTGAGCCCTTATTCATTAGCACTGTGCTCGTCACTTTACATGTTGATTCTTTTATTCTGTACAATAACTCCAGACCATTTTCATCCCCATGTCACAGATTTGAAACTGAGACTCATGTGGGTGATCAATGTACTCCAAGTTATATAGGCAAGAAAGTGGCAGAGCCAGGATGTGAACTCACTGTGTGAGTTCTAAGGCTGAATATTAGCTGCTTGCTGCTTAACCACTCTGCCTCCATTGATGAGAGGAAAACATACAAATCCTTCTCTTCAAGTTGCTTTTCCTCTGAAGCATCCTCAGGCAAGGAGAAAAACCACTGTTGAAGAAAATGCCACTAAACACACAAGACTCCCAGAAGCACAAAGAGAGGCAAAGGAGGTCCAGGGAAGTCATGGAATGTGGAACAAGGATTCAGCCATATAGAAAATATTCCGCACTTCAACTTCTTGATAAGAAGTGCATCAAAGTACTTCTTAGAAAACTCTACCAAGAAGACATAGCAAATAGATCTTTTCAGATATGCTGCATACCACTCTATTATTAGCTCCATTGCAATCCATTCACTGAGTGATAAGAATTTTCCAAGAGACTGTTAGCTCTAAAAGTCAGTATCTCCTGGAAAGATCTTTAGGCGCAGGAAGTCAGATAAAGTATTTTTTAGAATGATTTCTGAGTAAGCTATGTAATTAAGGTTTTTAGTTCCACTGTTCACCAGCTGTGCAGCCTCAGGCAAGATGCTCACCCACTCAGTGCCTCTCTATCCTCATCCTTACAATGAGGATCACTTATGGTGCCAACGTGCAGTGAAGGGCTGGATGTGTAGCTCACAAACCCTAGGAAGTGACTTTCTCTATGAGGCCTGATTTGACAGCTTCTCAGAAGATTCCATATTTGGGGAACCTTGACAAGAGAGAAAATCCAATCCTATGCACCGCAAATGTAATGCCTCTCAGTCTGGGAACATACAACAGCTAGGTGGCATGAGCCAGGACACATTAGAGGCAACAGGTGCCAGGTTTGGGTCTAAATCTGGCTGACCCTCTCAGTGTTAAACCAAAGGATGGGGGCGGGGGTGAGGAGTTCCCTCCCTATCTGTGACTTTTAAAATCCTTGCTTCTCCTATGGTCTGTCTGAAGATGATCACCATTCCTGTTGAGGCACAATAGGGAATAAGCCAAGCGAAGTCTTAGCACTTTTACCCTGAATTGTGTGGCTTTCGTCAAGCAAAGTCAGAAGGACATTTATTTTCAAGACAGGCCTTTGTTCTTTTTGAAAAAGAAAAATCTCTCATCCTTTCTGCACGTGGCTACAGCAAGCTGCAACTCACAAAGCTGCCAATTTTAACACATGTGCTTGGGCACACACACATGCATACACAGGCACGCTCACGCACACACAAGTTCATTCTAGTCCTGGCTCCCTCTGAAACAATCCATCTTCAGCGTTCACTGTTAATTACGACTTTGCACACTGATAACCAAATGACACTGAGCCTGGAGTGGCTGTCCCTGTCTCTCTGCATCACATTTACGCAGGTTGATGAAATCATTCTGGCCAAGGTTAAGGCAAGCCTCCGTGGTGCAAAGGCTCTGCTTAAAACAAATACTGCTTGCTTTGGGGACCTGGTAGGGGGGAATAAAAAAGAAAACCAAGATGCTCTAGGCTTCTGCCCTTGTTTCCAGGCAACCAGATGCTGGGTACAGGAAGGGAGAGGGGCTTTCTTCTGGTGCCAGACAGTATTGATAGACAGAGGGCTAACTTTCAGAGCCAAGGACATGGGGAGGGACAGAGGAAGCCTGCATAAGCCTCATTACCCTAATCAACCATAGAGTCAGCCCGTTGGCAGGGAGAGCTGGAAAATGAGCCCAGCCCCAGGGCTGAGCCAGGGAGAGAGATGCCTTTCTGTAGTACTTTCCAAAGGTGCTGCCGCTATAAGCAGGAGGATTCCCGGGTCACCACGATCTTGGCCGCCAAAGATGGGTGTGCGGTTCGGGTGTGCAGGTCAGGTGAGCAGAAGGAACCTGACAACTCTCTCCTCGGGGAGTCCCAGGAACCACTCCGGGGGTGTGAGTCCTGGTTGGAGGGCAGAGGGCACAGAACAATGGGCAAGCTGAGGTGTCTCATGCTTCAGTACCATTTTACAGATCCTCTTCATGGCTACTGTGCACCAAGCACCTTGCTAAGCCAAGGCAATTCAAGGGTGAAAAGGATGGGCAAGCACCAAGCCATCCAATCACCTTTACTATTTCTTTTTGTAAATATCCAGAGCCCCGTGGGATCATGGGGTGTAGTGGTGTCTTCTAGGGGCTCCTCCGCAGATTTAGCTCAGATCTGGGCTAAATCTGAGCTCTGTCACTTACAAGCAGAGCACAATCATTATTTCTACTAAAAAAAAAATGAGCGTTTCCTATCTCTTCTCAAGTTTCTCTGGTGACACAGTACAAAGTCTGTTCAGCTAAGATGGTAAGAATGTAGCCTTCCCCTGTCATTGTATTTGCAGTCCTTATAGTGCTATATGGCACAGAACGTATACTACATGTACATTACAAAAACATGCGGCAGACATTCAGCATCTTGTTAAATTCTGGATGGCGTAAAACACTATGCCAGGAAGTAACATTCCCATTTGGTAGAGGAAGATTCTAAATTGCAGAGAGGTTAAGAGGGCTGTTGGTTCACAAGGAAGCAGGGTGTCCATGCCAGAATCTGCAGGAGGAAGAGTTTGGTAAATTGCACTGAAAAAAGAAGTCCCCCAGCCCAGCCCATTGTGGCTGTGGCCTTCATCCGGCCACTGGACTCAGGCCTACTGGAGTGGTTCCTGGTACCCCTGGGGGGTGTATGCAGGCTCTTGCCCATCCGAATTGCATGCCCCTCTGTGGCTGCCAGGTTGTTCCCATGTTGCATTTTGGCATCTCATGTTAAGCAGCATCCGCTGTTCTCTACTGGTGCCTGTGTCCTGGATCTGAAAAAATGAAGCAAAAGAAAACAAATACAACAAGCAAACAAAAATAGAGAGGAATCAGATCCCGGGGTTTTAGTCCTGGCTCTCCTGTTTACTGGCTGTGTGGCCTTGGGCAAGTTCCTAAAATTGCCCAAGCTTTGGGTTTCTCATCAACAACAGGGCAAAAACAGTGCCCATCTCACAAGACTGTGGGCGATTCAATGACAGGTGCAGACAGCAGGTTCAGCAGAAAGTGCCTGGCACTTAGGAAGAATTCAAGACTTCTTAGTGGAAAGTCTTCAGAAGATGCTCTCCATGCAGCTAGTGCAATGTGGCTTCCTTTAGTGAGATGTTGGGGAGGAGCCTCTCCAGGTCTGGGGTTATGATGCCTACAGGGCAAGAACAGTAACAGCCACTGGCACGTACTGAGGACTTATTATGCACAGGCTGGCCACTATCCTAAGCACTTTATAGGATTTGCTTCATCTATTCCTCACATTGACCCTGAAAAGTAGACCCTATTGCTGCCAACTTCATTTTACAAATGAGAAAACTAAGACCCAGAGAGGTTAAGAAACTGACCCTCACACAGCTGTTCTACCCCAGTTTGTCATCTCTCTGCCCCCAGCCTCCCAGCCCAGAGCATGTTCTCCCAATTGGCCTTTTGGAGTGACCAAAACCTTTCCAACGAGTTGTTACTCTCAGATGACTCCCAGAGCATCTCGAGATGGGCCCTGAGAGTGAGGCTGGCACTCTTCCTCCACACCTTGGGGAGGCCGGGAGCGCTCTTGGTGGGAAGAGGAGCTGTGGTCCTGGGGTTGCTGACAGCTGACCCATGATCCTTGCCTCACATGCACCAGACTGACTGCTTCCAGGTAAGTAAAAGTATCAAAACCCATCACATTCATAGAGCACCTGGGGATAAATGCATTACTGAGCTGCCATCACGCTCTCACTCTGAGAGTTCCAGGAGCTCCTGTGCCGTGCACATGGCAGTTGGGATAACTGCTTCCCTCTCACCCAGGTGATCGCATTTCCCGGGCCAACCTCTAGGTCCTGCCATGACCCCCCACCGCCTTGGTAGCCATTTCCAAGTTTTACTATTACTTTCTTGTGTTTTATTTTTTGCACCAAATTGTTCTACCAACTTGCCACGTGAACAAAGCCAGCCCTTCTGTACAGGAGGGGGTTTGAATGAGTTGGGCACTTTCCAAACTGGGCTGGGATGAGCTGGGACACTTCAAGGGCCTCCCTAGAGGTTGCCCCTAGAGGGGCAAGGGCACAGGGAGGGACTCTGAGTCCCTGATCCACTTGTATCTGTTTTATATCTTAGAGCTCTGCAGGAAATTTTGTTTTAACAAAGGGGTTGGTGGCCAAAAACACATTAAGTAATTAAATAGTTAAATGCATACATCAATTAAATAAAACTGCTGAACAACCTGATTTCTCAGGTCCCGCCTAGCGTGAAAACCCTTTTTGCACAATCAGCAGTGGATGCTGAAATTGTTAACCGCTGAGTGAAAATGAGAACCACGCTGCCCGTACTCTTCTTTGGTATTTTCCAGGGCCACAGAGATAACAGGAAACCATAAATAAGGCCAAAGACAATGAAAGATGAGACCTGGGTTTGGCATGTAACCAAGAGTTCTCTGCTCCTGTGATACAGACAAGGCCTGGCGACTGTGGCGAGGGTCTGTGAGGGGGGTGAGTCTGGCCCTGCTGCTGGTGCTGGAGGACACCAGAGTCCAGTTGAGCCCTGCTCCCCAAGATCCTAATGTCCCCCATCTTCAGCTCTCGACTGGTTCTTTCCACATCCCAATGATAGTAGGCATGATGCCGTGGGAATGTGGGTGACATCCAAAGCTTAGTGATACCTTCTGGCCACAAAGCAACTTCTGCCAACCAGAAGAAAGACTGTGCACCTGCACACAGAGCGCACACACACACACACACACATAAACACATATACACACATACATACCTACACATACACAACACATACATATGCATATATACAAACATGTGCACACACACATGCGCATACACACACGTGCACACACACATATACATATACACACATACACACGTGCACACATACACGTGCACAAACACACATACATACATATACACACATGCACATATGCACGTGCACACACATACACGTGTGCACACACATACACACATACACACAGCCACCACACACATACACACCACACACCACACACACACCCATCACACACACCACACACATACACACATACATGTATGCACACACATGTGCACACATACTCATACACACACCTGTACACATATACACACATGCACACACCCCCTGCACATACATACACACGTGTGCACACACACATGCACACACACACCACATATACACCACACACACACCACACACACAGCTATTCGTTTGAGGAAAAGCATGGTTTATTTAGATGATGCCTTGCATAACTTTCTAAATTGAGTTCAAATTGGCATAAGACCATGTACTTTGTGTTGTCCATTGGCCCCTCTTAATCTCATGACCTGATCTTCTTTCAAAGATTAAGGCACACATTCATCACTGTGAACAAAAACCCCTAGGATAGGCACCAAATAGCTTGGAGCATTTATAAACTTCCCAAGTCACAGGACACTTTGCATCCGAGGACTCAGGCACTTGGCAAAATATACATCTTCCTTACGTCAGTGGGATCCAGCCTGTGTCTCGACAGTGTTGTTCTGAAAGCGGTCATGCCCCATCAAAGTAATGGTCCTGAATTTACTCCCATCATTTTGGCCAGTTTTAGTTCATTCACAGCACATATTACCTTATACACCTCATTGTCTATCATCTGCCTCCTTCTCTAGACGAGGGAGGAATTTGACAACAGCAAGGAGCTTATTTATTTCGTTCACCGACATAGCCCCAGCTTAGAACAGTGCCTGGAATGTTGTAAGCACTCAGCAAGTGTCTTGATCAATGAGGGAATGGATGAATAGATGGTGAATAATCTTCCTTCTCAATCTTCAGTACAAACCTCGGCCACCATGGTGCAGCAGTGAGGTACGAGCCAGGAGTTCCAGTCAGCTACTTACTTATGAGACTCCACAATAATCCCTAGAACACATTTCCATACACTTACCTGCAAAATGAGCATCATCGCCACCCAACAGGACTGTGTGTGAGGATGCACTGAGTTCATGTATGTGCAAAGTGCCCACACGTTGTCTGGCACATGGTAGGCATCTATCCAGCCATTATTGAATTCAAGATAGCCTTTTATTATTTCCCCCACTTTAGATAAGAAGAAAATTGAGATGCAGAGGGTGGATGGGAATAGTAAAGCCAGGACTCAGGCTGGCATCTTCTGCCTCTCAGATCAAAGCGCTTTCTGTCTCTTCATGCTGCTTTTTCTAGAACAATCTCCCCCTTTCTCTCATGACACACACCCACACACAGTGCATGTTAGTGGTTCAATTTAACATTTTTAAATTTAAATATCTAATTTAACATTAATCTAACATTTTCCCCAAACATACTATTTATCTTTCTACTCAGTCAAGATGTAGTCTCATGTAAAGGCTTCAAACAGGCAGACGGAAGAAGAACAAGACTCCTTTACTATAGAGGGTTGGCCTGGGCCCTGAGCCGTCCCGACCCGGCCCAGGGGGCCTCTCCTTGGTGGCTCTGGTCTGTGGCTGTTTCCTCAGCGAAGCAAATATCCTTTCTGTCAGGTCCCAAGGGACAAACCCTGAGCCGGGGCATGTGGTAGGGCCTGGGGGCTCCCTAAGTCCTCCCCTCTCTCCTACCCACTAAGGGCATCTGGATCCTCTGGGTAGGATGCAGAGTAAGGACCAGGCTGCCTGCCTCCCACTCGAGCCTCCATGGGGTTGGGACAAAGATTTCTCCTGCAGGAGAGGAAGACTGGGCAGAGGTTTCTGGGCTGTGCCAAGCCATGGTTTAGTTCTCCCTGGTGACGAGGAACAGCTGTGCCCCAAAGGCAAAGCACTGTGGCCTGGTAGACTTGGGTTGCCTCCCCAGTGTTTTGATAAAAGCTTGAACAGAGATGAGGAACTGTGTCCCCAGCAGCCTCTCTCATGCCAGGCCACAGGCCGATCTCCTAGCAGGTTACCAAGACCAGAGATGGGCTTCCTTCTCTCCCGCTATCTGAGGGGCGGCACACCGGAGTATTCTGTCACCATGGAGAATGATAGAGGCTGGAAAAGGTAGAAAGGACACCCAGCCTGCTAGCTGAGGAGACAAAGCAGAGCAAGTCGGCTGGAACAGCCAGCATCCCAGAGGAGGAAAAATGATGACTGCAGGAAACTGGTGCAGTTCAAATCCCACCTCAGCCTCCACCAGCCAGGTGAGCCTCAGTTTCCATAGCTGTACTTAAAGAGCTTGTAGTAATTAAGCCAGGTAAGTTGTAAAGGGCACTTTGGTAGTTTGAGGACATATAAGTTGAAACATGGAATGAGTACCTTTTTCCTAGGAAAGGGACAGAAATGATTTGTCATCTCAGGTCACAGTCATGGTTAACAGACTTTCCATCTCCTCGCTCCTCTGTGGCTTGGTTTTTACTGCATCTAGATTTTGGAGCTTTCCCACTTTGACTACCAATTAAACGAGCATTTAGCCTTCTTTGTTGGCTTCCTCTTCCCTCAGAAGTAGAGCTAGCTGGCTGGGCTCAGTGGCTTATGCCTGTAATCCCAGCACTTTGGGAGGCCGAGGCAGGGAGATTACAAGGTCGAGAGATCGAGACCATCCTGGCCAACGTGAAACCCCGTCTCTATTAAAAATACAAAAATTAGCTGGGCATGGTGGCCCGCACCTGTAGTCCCAGCTACTCCAGAGGCTGAGACAGGAGAATTGCTTGAACCAGGGAGGCGGAGGTTGCTGTGAGCCGAGATCGTGCTACTGCAGTCCAGTCTGGCAACGGAGTGAGACTGTCTCAAAAAAAAAAAAAAAAAAAGTTCCCCTACCCCCACATACCATTTGATAATGGCAAGAATCACCAGGGGGTCCCTATTATTTAAAGAAAGAAAAAGAGGAGGAGAAAGGAGCAAATCCCACCCCATTTCAAACAGACCCAATCTGAATGGCCAGAGGGAGGGCCTAGGAATCTATATTCCTAACAAGCTCCCTAGGAGATTCTTATCCTCAAGCAAATTTGGGAAATATGCTTCAAGGCATGGTTTCCACACTATTTCTTTCTTTCTTTCTTTTTTTTTTGGCCAAGACTCAAGATGAGAAATACGTTAAATACACTTTACATTGCAAATCAAGATGTACACATATAGCTGGCTGATTAAGAACATTTCATGGGGCTGGGCATGGTGGCTCATGCCTGTAATCAAACAACTTTGGGAGGCTGAGATGCGTGAATCACTTGAGGTTAGGAGATTAAGACCAGCCTGGCCAACACAGTGAAACCCTGTCTACAAAAATTAGCTGGGTGTGGTGGTACACACCTGTAGTTCCAGCTACACAGGAGGCTGAGGCAGGAGAATCACTTAAACCTGGGAGGCGGAGTTGCAGTGAGCCGAGATAGTGCCACTGCACTCCCACCTGGGTGACAGTGAAATTCCGTCTCAAAAAAAACAAAAAAAACAAAACAATGTTTCGTGGAACCTTATTATCTGTACTCTATTTTGCCACAGTCCATTCCACTCTATTCTACTTATTTCATTTTTAAAAGTGAATGTTTCATGAAACCTTATTATCTGCACCCATTTTACCGCAGTCCATTCCACTCTATTCTACTTGTTTCATTTTACAAGTGCTAGATACCACCCAGTGATCAATTTCAGTAACCAGCTGGCAGTTTAAAAAGTGTTGATTTAAGGTGTGACTTTCTTGTAATTCTTCAGTCTGGTTGTGGACTTTATCAGTGGCTACCAGAAGCCAGTCTTCCAATTCATAGTTTAAGAATCATCAGGGCCCTTGATAAACGTGCAAATTTTCAAGTCCCATCCCTTGAGGTTTTAAACAACTTCAGAGAGTGGTCAGGAATCTCAGTACCACTAGCTGGAGATTCTGAGCCCAGGAGAGACAGCTTCTGATTGATCTAGGTGGGTCACATGCTCTCTCTTGGTCAGATAAAGGATGACACACCTTGATGGGCAGTTCTGCCAACACTGTGTCCCTTGGAACTGGGTAGCTCCCTAAAGTAAGTGGAAGAAAGGGGAATGGGTGCTGCCAGCAATGCAACACCAATGACCACAACAGAGGCCATCCTTGGCCACCCAAGCAGCAGTTTGTTAATCTCTTCTTCGTCCTAACTGCCTGTATCCTCCCTGGTGCAACCTGGAGTGCCCAGAGTGGTGCATACAGCAGGCATCCATGTGCATGGGTTGTATGGAATACCTGGGAATATTTGCATTCTGACTTCTGGTCTTGGTCTGAAGTAATCAGGCTTTTGACTCTGTGCTTCATTTTCACAACTGAAGCTGGTTCCATTGATTGCAACAGAGTCTAGATTTTTATTTTATTTAACAAACTCTTCCATACGCAAGCCAGTGTTCTAAGTGCTATACAAATATTAACTTATTGAGTTCTCATAAAAACCCTATAAAAGAAGTACTATTACATGCCAGGAACCATTTAAGGGGTTGTACCCATATTATTTCTATTCTTCAAATCCATCCGGTAAGGGGACAGGAATTATTTTTCTTCATCGACAAGACACTGAGATTCAGAGGTTATATAACTTGCTCAAGGTCTCACAGCAAGTGGCAGAGTTGCACCTTGAACTCTAGTAAGGAAGAATGAGTAATGCCAAGGGAATCTTTGAAATGGCATTTAATTCTAGAGTTACCAGTTAAGCTCTTGCATGCTAAGAACATCCAGGTTCAAATGGGCCAAGCCCTGGGGGAAAAGTTGTGTCTTCTTACAAACAGAAACAGAGGCACAAACCAAAAGGACTTGCCTAAGTTCCAGCTGTGGGCAGAAAGCCAGTAAACACATGAAACCCCCAGCGGCTGGCTGAACATTCCTATAGCTTCGATGTGCCCTCATTCTGTTAAAATGTAGTGACAAGGAAATTCATCACTGTTTATATGAACTTTTTTTTTTCAATGAAAAGAAGAAGGCTCTATTCACTCATGGAGACTTTTATTCAAGCGTCAAACTCTATTTTAATTTTCTAGTAGCAAGTATTGCAGTCAGCCACACTCTAAAACAATGACCTCAAATTCCTCTTTGCCTTCATTGCAGTGACAATGTTGTTACAGCTGACTAATGTTTTTTTCTCAGTTAGCATGGCTAACCAATATTTTCTGAGTTAAATACGTCTCTCCAGGTTTCCCCAGGTAAGTTCTGGGAGGGAAACTCTTACCCCTGATTTGGAAGAAAGGTCCCTGGGGTTCATTTTAAAATAATAAATATACAAGTGTATATTAATTAATAAAAGTAAACAAATGACGCCATCTGTGGGTTTAGAACTCTTCTGTTCAGCTGTTGGATCCAAATAGATTTTTATGATCCTGGATTTATATTCAGATTGGCATAGTGCCTGTGACTATGGTAGATTTTAACAGAGAGACAGGAGTTACATTAACATCTGTATGCAATAATTCCTTTCCCATAGGTGGCAAGAACATGCTCTTCTTCCTGAATTTCCTTCACTTGGATGTGAACGTAAAAGTAATCAGTTGGAAAGTGTGTCAGTTACTTATTGATATTTATTGCTGTGTAACAAACCACCCAAAATATAGTTGCTTAAAACCAACATGTTTTGCTTCTCTGGCTCTGTGGGTTGATGGTGTGGTTGTTTTTCTAGTCTTAGCTGAAAGGCTCAACTGAGGCTCATTTGTATGGCCTCATTCACCTGGCCCCTCAGCTGGGTCTGGGGGGTCTAAAATGACCTAATTCACCTACCTGTCTGGCACCATGGTACTTGGCCAGGCCTCTCTCTTCATGTGATCTCTCAACATCCAGTAGCTTGGGTTTTCTTACATGGTGACAACGGTATCAGGGCTTCGTTATGCCCAAACTCTGGAGCTCCTTAATGTCACCTCTGCCACATTCTATTGACCAAAGGAAGTCATGAGGCCAGTCTAGGCATAAAGGCATGATGAAATAGATTCCATATTCTAATCAAAGGGGCTTCAAATACTATTTTCTTTGTTTCCACATACAAAATACATTCACTGCTTGCCCAAAAGTTGTATCCCATTATAGTGTCAGTCTTGGTCTCAAAGTCAAGGATCTCGATCCTCTAAATGCAGATACAGATGAGGTGTCTTGGCTGCTTTTCTTTAGCTGCAGCTCTATGGGCACACCTCTCCTTGAAGCAGAGGCCTATAAACTAAAGAGACATGGTACCTGCCCCCTACTTTGCAACATATCTGGTGAAACAGGGACAGGATAATCACCATAAACAATTCCATTCAAAAAGAGGAGGAATGGGAGGCACATGGCGGTTACCAGTTCGTAGCACCCTGAAACCCAGTCAGGCACCAATTGCCAATTTCCCAACTCTAGGAGTATGGAATCCTCCTTGATTAGGATCTACTTCTACTCCTTTGGAGTGGTTCCATAAGCCATTGTTCTTGGCTCTTGGCTCCACTCTCTGGGATCTTGGCTCTGCCCTCTGAGTTGTCCTTCCTTTCCTATAAGAGATGGCACATGTTTGCAATTGAGTTGTTTTCTCTGCCTGTTTCTGCCTATAGAAAATCGAGGGTCCAGAAGCTCTTTTCATTGTGAACTGTCTTTGTCCAAGTTGGGGGTAATTTCAACAATGCAGTATCGGGGTTTTTTTGTTTTGTTTTGTTTTTTGATCCTGAATATATATATATTTTTAAATTTTACTTTAAGTTCTGGGATACATGTGCAGAATGTGCAGGCTTGTTACACAGGTATACACGTGCCATGGTGGTTTGCTACACCTATCAACCTGTCATCTAGGTTTTAAGCCCCGCGTGCATTATTTGTTCTAATGCTCTCCCCCTACTTGCCCCCCACCCCACAACAGGCCCTAGTGTGTGATGCTCCCCTCTCTGTGTCCATGTGTTCCCACTGTTCAACTCTCACTTATAAGTGAGAGCACGCAGTGTTTGGTTTTCTGTTCCTCTGTCAGTTTGATGAGAATGATGGCTTCCAGGTTCATCCATGTCCCTGCAAAGGACATGAACTCATTCTTTTTTATGGCTGCATAGTATTCCATGGTATATATGTGCTGCGTTTTCTTTATCCAGTCTATCATTGATGGGCATTTGGATTGGTTCCAAGTCTTAACAATGCAATATCTTTAAAACTTTGTATGTTTCCCTTGACTCTGATTGGGGTTGAGTCTACGCCTGCAAAATTATATCCCTTATTCTATTTTGAGGCAGATCTCTGTCTACTTTGGGCTGAGTGTGAATCTGCTGTGGGATGCTCCTTTAAGATTCTTAAAGCCTGTTTGTCTAGCTCGGAGGGTCTGGGTCACCAGCCAAAATTTTCTGAGGTCTTAATAAGGGATCTTACAGCCACAAACTTGATGGATTTTTAACCTCAAACTTTGTTTCGCTTGAAAATTTTTCTACTGGCAGGGGTGGGAAGTGCGTGCGTTGGAAATGAGAGCATCTTATTTTCTAATCAACCATGTCCTGGATCTTTTATATTTTTTCCAAATTCTGCTTGTAAACTAAATAACTCTCTCTAAAGCTGATCTCTCCCACTACATATCATATATAGCTAGAAGAAGCCAAGTGGCACTTAAAATATTCTATCTAGAGACTTCCTTAGCCATATCTATAAATTCAATGGGTAATGGCACAAAAAACTATGTGCCAAGTTACCATGAATGATAGTTTGGACTATCATCCACCACTTCATAACCTAGCTGCCTTTTCTCCACGTTCAATAGCAGTTTCCTCACCTTTTTCCAGCCCCCACCCGTGGCGTCCATCCCACCTTCTGTGCACATTCTATTCCAGAGCCAATGCCACCAATTTTGTGTTTTTGTTCCTGTAACACCTCACTTTTATCTCTTTATTTTTTTTTCAATTTTAATTATCTTTGCTTTAATGATTTATGTACTTACCTCTTTGGTTGTTTTAAATGTTCATATTTACAATTTGTTTATCATTACACTGCCTATCATCCTTACAATTAGTGTGCTAAGCATTATTTAATACTGTGCTAAGCATTACACTGCCAATTGTCCTTAGCATTGTTGTGCTAAGTACATGTGACATGGAACTCCTCGTCATATTTTATTTGGTGTCACCAGGCTTGCCCCTTTGTTTCCATTTTTTTTTCCATTTATTCATTCCATTAACAAATATTCACTGGGAAATACTAAGGCATACTACACTATTCTAAGATGTCCACCACTGGGTTCAATAGATCTATAAACTGATGCCTCCTTCCATGTGAAGTGTGGTATTCAAGAGAAATGGTATGAGCGGACTCACATTTCACAGGTTCCCTCCCCATGCTATGTTGCTATTAGAAAGAGCAGACACAGGAGTGGGGGAAGCATTGGTAGGCTCTGATGATATTCTGAGCAAGAAGTGAAGGTGCCAGGGCCACACAGGCAAGGAAGGAATATGTTAGAGTCGGGTAGCAGTAGCAGTGAAGATACTGAAAGGGACTGTGAAGCAACACCTCACTTTTAGATACCAAATGTAATGATTAACTTTATGTGTCGATCTGACTGGGCTATGGGGTGCCCAGATATTTGAGCAAACATTATTCTGGCTGTGTCTGTGAAGGCATTTCCGGATGACATTGATATTTGAAATAGTAGACTGAGTGAAGCAGATGGCTTTCTCAATGCGGGTGGGCCTCCTTCAAACTGAGGCCTCCCTCAATCAGTTTTGAGGCCTGAATAGAGTAAAAGGGCTGACCCCACCTGCCTGACTCCTTCTGCCTGATTGCCTTGAGCTGGAACATTGGCCTTTACCTGCCTTTGGACTCAACCTGAATCATTGGCTCTTCCTGGATCTCAAACCTGCCTGCTTTTGGCTTAGAATCTCTACCATCGACTCTCATGATTCTCAGGCTTTTTGGACTCAGACTGAAACTACACCCTCAGTTTTTCTGGGTCTTCAGCCTGCCAACTGCAGATCTTGTGAATTCTGAGCCCCCATAATCACATGAGTGAATTCTATATAATGAAAGTTTTTTAAATAAATATGTATCCTATTGGTTCTGTTTCTCTGGAGGACCATCACTAATAACCCAACTTCTATATATTATTTACTGCTGTATATCAAAAACATCCCTAAAACCTAGTGGCTTAAAACACGGGCAGACAAACTTTTGTAAAGGGCAAGAGTGATGTTTTAGACTTGACGGGCCACGTGGTCTCTTTGGCAAGTACTCAACTGTGTTGCAGCACCACAAGAGTACCCATAGACAACATATCAGTGAATGAGTGTGGTGGTGGTGTTCCAATAAAACTTTATATACAAAACTTGTGCCAGATCAGATTTGGCCCATAGACCCCTAATTTAAGACCACAGTTTATTATTTCTCATGACTCTGTGGGTTGACTGGGAAATTCTGCTGATCTTGTCAGGTTCATTGTTGCAGGCAGCTGCAGTCAGCTGGTAACTGACCTGGGGCTGGAGGGTCTAAGGTGACACCACACACATGCCTGGGGCCTCCATGCTGGCTGCCGGCTTGGTTTATCTCTCCATGTGGTCTCTCATGATTCAGTAAGCTTGCCCAGGTTTCCTTACATGATAGATGAAACATTCCATGAGGACAAAGGCAGAAGCTACATGCCCCTTGAGGCCTGGGCTCCAGAACTTACACAACTTATGCCGCATTCTGCTAGTCAAAACAAGCCACAAGGCCAGACCATGTTCAAGGAGTGGGCAGTAGACTCCACCTCTGGAGTCTACAGGGAGTTGCTCAATATCATCGTCATTATTTTTCAATCTACCCCCAGAAATAAACTGGAATGCCTTAGCTTCCATATCTCTGTAGAAATTCACAAGGCTCCATGAGCAGTTTCAGCCCCTTGCTACCAGCATGAGTCAGTGGAAGCCAATTCACTAGCTGAGTTATGAAACTAAGTTCTCTTATCAGCCTTGCCTAAGTCTTTTGATAGCTTTTCTTAGAATCTTGGTCTAATTCTGAAGGCAGCCCAAGGTAAGAAGACACATTCACTGGGCCCTGGAAAGTGGAAACTAAAAGCCTATGGGAGATACCCGTGTTTACAAGAAAATGAAGATGCAGCCATGTTAGCTTTCTCCATCCTGTTCCCTTCACCTGGATGCCACAAATAAGGGGTCGCAGGGTGATACTAGACACTATAGAGCTTTAACATTTTCAATTAGATCATGAGCATTTCCTGAAAGTGTTTCAAACTTTCTCAAGCTTTCCTTGGGAAATTCTCTGAGCATTTTCTTATCTCCAAAGTTGAAATCAGAGGGATTTTTTAAAAAGAAAAATTAAAATTCCTTGCTAATCTGGGCTATCAGATACTTCCTGTGGAATACTTATCTTGTTATTTATAAATAAAACGCTTTAGGATCAGTCTGCTAACAGATGCACATTTAGTTGTAGTATGTCTTTGATTCATAAGCCAAAAGAAAAAAAGTTTACTGATACAACACATAATGCATTTTTACCTTTAAAATAAAATTTCATATAAAAACATAAATGAATTAGATATATACCTGTAGAGGCTAAGGAAATAGTAAAACATATTTCTCCTTCTTCTGCTTAAAGAATTCTTTTCTAAAATTGCCATTTTAAAAAGTAATCATCAAAATGCATGAAAATGAAACCTTCCCAAGGCACCATTAATTCTCCCATAGAGAAAGCCAGTGTGGTTGATTATTTGCTTTATGAAAGTGTTGATTTTTTATGACTCTTTGTTTAAAGCTATTTATCATTGAAAAGGCTGTGCAAGGCCAGATACAGAATTCACTTTCAAAGGTAACTTATACCAAAGAGGCAGCAGTGGTATTATCTGCCATGTGGACTTAAGAACTCTTGTTCTCTGAGTAGGTTTTAAATCAAAAGCGTTAAGTAGAGTTTAAGCCCCGTGTCATTTTAAATTCAAGCTTTAGATCCATGAAGCATGGATTTTATGATGGAAATGACAACTGACCCTCATCTGTAACAAATACAGCAAACTAACTTTGTGGCTCCCTCAGTAATTCTGAGCAAGTAGTGCAGGCAGATAAGATATGCATGACTAGAAAAATGTGTATAAAATCTATGGCCAACGAGTGGTTCCTGAGGGCTTACCAGTTGTCCTCTCAATGTTCATCTGGTGTTCCTGTCTGCCTGTGCCCTAGAAAGGCTTCCCATCTGCCAGTCTTTCAGTAACATTTTTTATAAGCAAATTTACGGAATTTACTAGTATTTACTGGAAATAATAGTAAAACAATAGCAGTTACCACTTATTATTTACCATATGCCAGGCTACATACTTTCATGCTTTATGTCATTTTGTCCTTACAACAACCCTGTGAGATAGTTTAAGGATGCTTTTCCAAGTTTTATAGACAAAGAAATTGAGGCTCACAACATTTAATAATTTTCCCAAGGCTGCACAGATTATAATGAGGAATGCTGAGACTCAAATCCAGATCGGTCTGACTCAGACCCTGAGCTCTAATCTACTGCAGTAGTCTCACACTTAATCAACCACCCTCCCTGTGTTGCTATCTCCCTAATTACAGTGTAAGCTTCTCAAGAGGAGAGACATGCTATATTCTTCTATGGTATCTTCCAGGATAACTGGTACAGATGTTCAATAAAAGGAATTTATCTGCTAGTTTAAAAAAATTGTATATTCATAATTCACTGAGGCTTAGAATATCTGTCTGAAAAGTCCCCATCTTTCAGGGAGTTTTTCGGTGCCAGGGCACAAAATAATTGTCTTTAGCATTCAATTTTAATTTAATCAACTAAAAACTCACAAACTAGCAGGCCATGTTCGGAATGAAACTTCAGTGAGGCTGAAATAATAGATGTGAGGAGTAGGTCTCTTGGAGAAAGCAAAAGAATATGCAAAGACGCATCAATTAATCACACAGTGCTTCAGATGATCAACGTCTCCTTCGACGCGCCACAGAGCTCTGGATTTGAGAGGAGTGTTAGCATTCAAGCTTGATAAAGTTATAGTCATCTCACAAATTCCACTGTCACCTCATTAGATTTGAAAAATAGAATGCTTTAGGACACTTGGAGATATTTTCAGTAAAAATAACATTTTTTCTCTTTATAAGGGAACTGAAAACCACCTCCTAATTGCATGGTGAGCAGTCATGACAGACTGCATAACCAGTGGGGTCAGAGCCAGAGGTCTGGTAGTGTAAACTGTCCTCCAGCCTATGAGGGTTTACTCTCCAAAGAGAAATTGTTGTTAAAGCCTTAATTGAGAGGTCAGTGGTCTTAGGACAGGCAGGAGATAAGCCACCAGCTATGTGAAGTAATGTTGACTTTGATCTGCCAGGCCTTTTGGCATAGAAAGAAAGCCAGCCTTGAGCCAGAGGTTCTCTAATCTTCCTAAAGATAAGCTGTAACTGTTTGGCTGGGGTGGGGGTCCAGGGCAGAGAAAGGATTTCTCTCTGTGTGCTGTGGCCAGACTTATGAATGACTCAGTTACTGCCTGACATCCCTGCCCAGGCTCTAACCATACTCCGGAATGGCAAGGCAACCTGTCCTAAGGGGGCTTGTTCGAAGGAAGAGTCTTGAAGAGAAGACCATTATACCTATGGGAGTTACCACCATTCCCTTCTCAGGAGCTGCTTTGGAAGATGTCCAGTGGATTATTTCCCCAAAGAAAGCCAGGATCAGCAGATAACCGATCAAAATGTCTCAGGAAAGGAAGTGTGGGAGGGAGGGAGAGAAGGAGAAAAGAAAGAAAGATTTGAATAATTGACTTGTTCGGGGTCTCTGTGCAATTCCAAGTTTATGAAAATAGAATCTTACCACTTAGCTCTCTCTCTATATATATATGCATGCTATGCTTTTTTATTTCTCCATAGCAAAAGATAAATTTATAGAAATTGGTGGAGGTTCATCCAAGAAATGGAATCTATCTGCTAGAAAGACAGCTGAGAAGTTGGTAAATTCAGCCTTGCCTCTCACTGATTGGAAATCACCGAAATGATTGATTCCTGGGATTGGAAACCATGCAGACAGGAAATAATGGAACCGAATGACCGAAGGGGATCTTGAGCACTCTCAGATGGAGAAAGGATCAGTGCCACTGTCAGGACTCTTTGTATAACCCTTCTGCCCTTACAGTGTATTTTAAGGCATCATTTTATAAAGCTTCAGCCAGAGAAGGGAGAGGTTTGGAGTGCTTTACAAATGGGTGAGCCAAGATGCATAACTTGTGTTTGGAAAAGAGAGCTCAACTACAAGCAGCACCTTTCAGAACAGACATGGAGCCTCCAATCCCCAAGTTCAGAAAAAGTTTCTTCCATCCAATCAGGCACTATAAACTCTGACCCAAACAGAATGTGGGCTCCATCTACACTAACATTCATTCCAGCAACCAAGACTTGGTAGGCATGTAGCTAGGAGTGATGCCACAGTAAGGACTGCTTTCCACATCGGGGCTGGACTGCACTTCCACAAGCACCATCTTGCTTTGACTTGAAGATTTCACAAAATTGCCATGAAATAGGTTGCGCTTATTGCCAGCTCCCTTTTAGATTTTCAGAACTGGGGTTCAAGAATCATGGGTTTACATGATTGGCTAATAAAGGTTGCTTAGCGAATAAGAGGCAGAGACAAAATCTATACCTAGATCTTTGAATATAAGACAGCAAACATACGAAGGAGGCACCGTGCAGCAAGACCCCAAAGTCAACTTCCAACTAACACTTTATAGTAATTGGTAATTTAGACTAGAAAGGAACCTCAGACGCCAACTCCCTTCAAATCAGGAAATTCCCCATGGAAAGACATCCAGACCTAGACTCCCACTCATCCAGTACCTATACCATGGTGAATATCCATCACAGATCATCAGGGCATCACCAGCCAATGGAGTCTTCACCTTCTAAAATATTGCTGGTTGCCATGGCACAGGGAAAGAGAATGTGGTAAATTATGCTCTAGCTCTTGGCTCTGCCATTCACATTTCAAGGGCCAAGTCAAGTCACATGATCACACTTAACTTCAAAGAGGGGAGAGAAGTGCCACCCTACTATGTACCAGGAAGGGGAAAAAAAGGAGAATTAGTAAATGTCTTAATGGCTTTCCCAGTGTCCCTCTCATGAATCCAGGGAGATATTGATAATCCGTGTGTTCCGTTGAAGTCAGTGATCACAGATGTGAATTTTGTTAGTGTATTCCTTGAAGAACTTAGCCAAAAATGTTGTCCGGTATTCAGCTGAGGAATGGTGTTATCTTAATGTAGCTGAAAAAAAAAAGTCATAATGCCTGGAAGAGGCATCTTTGAAGATTTCACAGACAGACAGCAGACCCAGGGAGGATGCTCAGAGGGGAATGCTTAGTTTTTTGGAAGCACTGGGGTGGTAGAGCCATGATAAATGTGCTCCCCATATCCCTCAGCCAGTCTATCTTTTCTGCACATAAAAGAGATAGAGAGGAAAAAAGAAAAAGAAAACAGAAACGCCAAAAAAGATATCTGGAAGTAACTACAGAGAGTGTTCTTGAAAGTGTGGCATGGTACTCTAGCAAGAAACAACAAAGAACATTTGGAAAAAAGTCTTTAGTTCTCCTGAAGACACAGAATTTCAAAATAATCCAAAGGCCACATGCCTGGTCCCCCTTCTTCCATCTCAAATTCTTGAGAACCCTCCTTGGAGCATGCTGAGAAATGGATCTCTAAGTCAACAGAAATGTAATGCCAATTTCTAAGCACCAACAAATTCCTAAAAGACACCAATTTAATATTATTTATCATTTTGATATTATTTATCTCCAAAGTATGCATTGCATCATTATTATCATCAATTGAATATTTTCCCAAAGAAACGAAATTAATTGCCCACCAGAAAAGTTTTGAAATGTTTACATGTATTGCTTTGTATAAGCATAAAAGTAGTGTGTGGGAGCCTGTTTATAAGTTAGCAAAGTGTTAGTAAACTCTGGTTTGACACTGATAAGGTTCATATGAAAGTCATCACTGAAGCTGTTGCCTAAATAATAAACAGGATCTCTAGGCCTATCCTTTTTTCAAGCATGCCTCATTAGATTAAAAAATATATACTGCACCCAGAAGAAACACAAAGTGTACAGAAAAGATGGCAGCATCATTGTTGCATTTAGTGCAACGTTTAGGGAGAAACAGCCCTTGGGGAGATCTAGTGTCTCACTGTCCAGGGTCTCAGTTGGGTCAACTGTGGGCAAGTCACTGAGCATTCATTTTCCTCTTGCAAAATGGTGATAAGAATATTGCTTTTCCTATAGGGTTTCTGTCGGGACTTAATGAGATAAGGCTTGGAAGGCACCTTAAACAAGTCCTGGCATAGAGTAAGTCCTCCATGGACTGGCAAACTGCCACTGTTGTCAAGTGAGCTTGGGTTTTCTCATGAGACAGACCAAACATCGTGATGCTTCAAAAGGGTCTTTCAGCAACCATGCCTTGCCAAGAGAAGACCTTGCAATTCAGTGTTTGGAAGCAAAAGATGGAACGCAGGAGACCCTGGACTTTTGCCCCATGATCTGGGGGTAGTTCTAGATCTGCCAGAAACCACTGGGTGATCTTGAATGGGTCACTGCAAATCACCTGGACCTCAGCTTCTAAGAAACAAGAAATCTAAATGGCATTCAAAAACAAACAAACAAACAAAAAACAGACAACAACAACAACAAAACCCAGCAGCATTAAAAAACAAGAAGGCTGGCCGTGTGTGGTGGCTCACACCTGTAATCCAGCACTTTGGGAGGCCGAGGTGGGCAGATCACAAGGTCAGGAGATAGAGGAGATAGAGACTATCCTGGACTTCTAGAGACAGGTGAAACCCTGTCTCTACTAAAAATACAAAAATTAGCTGGGCATGTGCATGCTTGTAATCCTAGCTACTTGGGAACCTGAGGCAGGAGAATTGCTTGAACCAGGGAGTTAGAGGTTGCTGTGAGTCAAGATCTTGCCACTGCACTCTAGCCTGGCAACAGAGTGAGACTCCACCTCAAAAAAAAAAAAAAAAAAAAGCTGATTATATATTAAATCACAACATCTGCTCTTCAAAAGATACCTTACCAGGAGCTGAAACAGAGAAAATTGTTTAATGCAGCAATGCTCTGACTTTCACAGAGTGGGGAGTTCGGAGACCTGCACCTGAGGACTCCTCTTCTCCCAGCTCCATTCCGCACACCTCCATTGAGAGCAGTGCCTCCTGGGTTGTGCAGTGAGGGACCCTGACTATCTTGCATGTGGCTCCCAACATAGTACCTGCCGACAGCAGAAAATCAATGCATGTTTGTGGACAGCCCATCTACTGAATTCTAGCATCTCCACTCCATAGGATTTCATACTCTGTTTGTACTATGCTTGGCACAAGATCATGCCCACAAGCATAGCTCTTTGGTCATCCACAAATGTAGAGAATTGATATTGGGCTAAGCATGGAAGAAAAAATAAAAACAGACCTGGTCTCTGACCTCACAGAAGGTCGTGGTAGAAGGAAGCATAGAGAATGGTGTTAGTCTGCCATGACTGGATTTGGGTCCTGGTTCTTCCACTGGGCTTATTCAAGCAAATGTCTCAAGCAACTTCCCTAATTTCTGAGTGTCCATTTCATCTGCAAAATTAAACTAATATTCCCACTTTGTACACTGTTATGGGTCCAGACCAAATAACTTTTAGAAAGCAACTAGCATATTGCCATCAAACTCAGAGCTCAAATGCCAGCCCCTTTCCCTTAGTGTTTCACCAAGAAGGGTGCAGAGCTGTTAAAAAGCCTGAGCTTTTATTTGCCTCTATGTTGTAACAATGCCTGTCTACCTTTGGGACTGCCCTGCCCTGACCCAATTTCAGAACCGAGACTGTCCAATTGTGTTTGCATTGGCGCATTAATCATGCAGCTCCTGAGTGAAGGGCTCGCACTGTCATGACTGTCATTACCTCCAGACCACGCACTGGCAATCACACCACAGATCATTGTTCCAAGCAAGCCATTGTTCCAGCTTTTTCCTCTGGGCAAGGCTTGGATGGAGTAAGGTCTTCTCCAGCCTCGGCGGCTACACTGTGCAGTTTCAGGGAAAGACAAAAGTCTAGATTCAGTCTGAACTCAGCCTGCACATGAAGCAGCTGCTCAACTAGCTGGAGCTTAGGCCAGCTCTCGGGCTCCCAGGTCACAGGCCAAGCCCTGCCAGACAATAGAGGTGAGATGATGCCACCCTCCAGTGGGCAGGCAGCACCCAGGAGGTGGGACCTTTAGTCACTCACTTTATTGTTACAGTCATAAGGAAGGAAAGCATTTAGTTATTTTCTCTAGGGCAAAAATTGTTAAAGGAAGAAAAGAGCTCAGTGCTCTTAGCAGCCCTCCCACCGCTTCTACTAGCAAGCCCCTTCTGTCTACCTGGCCACCGCCTGGTAGTGTGTGTTTGTATAACAAAGGCTGAAACCGATTATACCTAGCCAGGAACACATGCATTTGATAGAAGCTCATGTCTCAACTTCTCTGTAATCACTGCATTTTACACCTTTGTAATTATCTTTGTGCTCCCTTGGAAGGCACCAAGCAATGGTTTTGTGTTCCCATCAGACTAACCTGATTTACAAAAAACGAAACAAAATAAAACAAACAAAAACTTAAGAAAAAAAAAAAAAGAATCTTTCTGCACAGTAAAAATGTATTAAGGTAAAATGGCAGGCCCTATTTTTAGGGGGGGCTCCAAAGCATGTTATCCATTGGCTCAGTGCAAACACATACTACCCTACCCTGCTAATTCCACCCCCATAGAACTTCCTCTGCCTCTTCCATATAGGTTTTATCCACACTCAGTCACAGTGGAATTGCTTAGGCATGTGTGTGCCTTCCTCGTGAGTAGGGAGCTCTAGGAGAGCACAGATTATGTCCAATTCATCTGCACCTGCCCCACAACACCCCAGGAAGGCACATAGCACCAGAAGGTAGGACTAGCTTCCACATATATTGAGAATCTGCAGGATATGTGATCCCATATATTATCTCCAATACTAACATTATGCCTGTCTTCTGGAAAGAAATGGAGGTTCACTCTGAAATTCCAGGGATACTTTGATCTTTTAAAGGAGTAGTTTCCCAGGTGTTTTTTTAGATGTGGTGGACCACGTCTAAAATCTTTCTTACCAAATGGCTCTACTTATCACCCTATACCAACAATTCTCATCCATAGCATCATGACTCACTGGTGGGTCAAATTCATTTGTGAATTGCAGTTCAAGTAATTTTTGCTAGTGAGACTTTAAGTAGTTAGGTTATTAAAGTTTAAAAGACAAAAGAAAATTATAGCAGATTTTAGTATGGCCGCTAATGACCTGTTTTCACTCATTTGTCTTCCCACCTGCTTTTCTGAGGGAGAAGGAGGTAGAGATGGGGAGTCCATCACCGTCTCCATCCTTTTCTGTCCTAGACACCCCAGGTCAGAGGGAGCCGCCATTGTTCATGTACTATCCTAGCTTTGGTAACACATTCATGGAGGGCTCTACTTCCCAGAAAATTTGCAGTGCAGAGTTTTTTGGAGTCTGTGTTCCCCATGGATTGTGATTGTGATCTACCCTGGGACAGGGGAGGATTGGCAACCTCTGACCTCCACTAGCACCTTTAGAAGACTTCAGATTATCAACTTCCTAAAATGATTTTATTTTAAAAAGCTACTGGTCACTCAGCCCCATTAGAACTCCCCCAGTCCCATGTTACAAAGAATAATATGTAGCAACTACTTTTGGGAGCTTTTGTTTTTGAGACAGAGTCTCACTCTTGTCGCCCAGGATGCAGGGGCACAATTTTGGCTCACTGCAACCTCCACCTCCTGGGTTCAAGTGATTCTCCTGCTTCAACTTCCCAAGTAGCTGAGATTACAGGCATGCGCCACCACACCTGGCTAATTTTTTGTATTTTTAGTAGAGACGGGGTTTCACCGTGTTAGCCAGGATGGTCTCCATCTCCTGACCTCGTGATCCACCCGCCTGGGACTCCCAAAGTGCCGGGATTACAGGCATGAACCACCGCGCCTGGCCGGGAGTATTTTAATGTACTTTTTCATACCCCTTACTTTATTCTCAAAATTGCCCTAAGAAGTAGACCAAAAAAATATCAACTGTCCTGTTTTATGAATGATAGATTGTTTCTATGTTCTAAGGAGGCATCAAAGAGTGGGGCAGGTGTGACAGGGACACATCGATTTAAGCAAGCACAGTTCTTACTGAACAAGCAGTAATGCAATCTCAGCTTTGTGTAGCACAAAGAGAGGCCTTTGGCCAGAAACCATTTGTATTGTTGTACTGTGAGATCAGCTTCTGCATTAATTGCCTGGGGAATATCCCCACTCCCTATTTTTTTTTTTAAGCAATAAACATTTTTGCATGAATCCAGAACCAGCACTCATGGACATATCTACAAGAGCACAAAGCACTTTGGGAAGTAATTAGAATTTATGCTTTTTTTAGTCCCATCTCTATATCACAAGAGTACATGTGCAAGGATTGTAGATAGATTCCCGAACATAGAAATAGCCAGAAAAAAGACCCCGGAAATAAGGAAGCATTCAAGACCTAACTTGCTGTTGAGAATTTATTCCAAATAGCTTAGCAGAAAAACAAAGTTAACTTTTAAATGGTGTGCACAAGATCACAGGGCTACTTTGCTTCATCAGGTATTTTGATTTGAAATTTCTAAAAATCAAACTAAAGAAAAATTTTAAAAATAAGACCTATGTAGAAATTTAAAATTACTGAAAGATTGCAAATGTATCAAAAACATTTCACTTTCACAATACACATTAGTGCTGTTGTGTGAGAAGCCCATAAACAAGGTGTTTGCCCTGGGAGCCATGCCATCAGTCCCAGCCTCAGCAGGAACATGCCACATAGTCATCAGCGATCGCACCTTCACATGTTGTCAACGCATTTGAGTGTAGTAGGCATGTGCTCAGCTCTCCCACTTATAGCAATTTCATTAAGGCTGTGTGAAGATTTGAAGATACTGGATGGCAAGGGGTTCGCATTAATAAGAACACTTCCCTGCTTCCCCGAAAAAGGGGGCAGAAATCTGGGGGCTTATTGGCTCAGGTAACTGAAAACACAAGAGGTAGAGAATGAGACGTGGCCAGATCTGGAGGCACCAAGGACCTGAATCAACTGTCTTATATCAGTTATCTCCGCTCTTCAAGGCTGTAATGGTTTATCTTATGTGTCAACTTGACTAGGCCTCAGGGTGCCCAGATATTTGGTCAAACATTACTCTGGGTGTGTCTGTGAAGGTGTTTTTGGATGAGATTAACATTTGAATTGATAGACTGATTAGAGCAAATTTCCCTTCCTCATGAAAATGGGCCTTATCTAACCCCTTGAAGACCTGAACAGAACAAAAAGATGACCCTTCAGTAAGAGGAAACTCCTTCTGCCTGACTGACGACTTGATCGAAGACATGTCTTTTCCAATCTTCAGACCGGAACCAAAACATCCATTCTTCTGGGGTCTTGTGACTGCCTGCCTTTCAATCTGAAACTTATACCATTGGCTTTCCTGGGTCTTCAGCTTGCCAACTGCAGATCTCGGCACTTGTCAGCCTTCAGTGTCGTGTGAGCATCATAGAGCATACTTATGTAAACCTAGATGGTACAGCCCACTATATGCACAGGCTGTATAGTAAAGCCTTTTGCTCCTAGGCTCCAAACCTGTACAGCATGTTAGTGTACTGAACGCTGTAGGCTGCTGTAACACAATGGTAAGCATTTGTGTATCTAAACATATCTAAACATATAAAGATATGGTAAAACTAGGGACTATAATCTTATCGGTTATTACTGACTGAAACGTCATTATGCAGCACATGGCTCTTGTGTATGTATGTGTGTGTGTGTGTGTGTGTGTATGCAGCCTTTTGGTTTGGTTTCTCTGGAGAAGCCTGACTCATAAAAAAGTGTTGGCTACATTCAGGCAGAACCTTCAAGCAGCTCCAGGCTTATATTCTGTCTTAGCAATCCTGGTGGATTCTTTCTCAAATCTCAGCCTAAATCCTAGAATCGGTTCTGGTTTCCCTGCTTGGGTCATGTGCCCATCCCTGGACCAATCACTGGGGCTGGAGTTACAGGATGTGCTGATTGACTGGCTACACCGGGGAAAGTGCCCATCCCAGGAGTCAGTGGGGGAATTGACTGTACTAGAGCCACGTGAACTAAGAGTGAGCAAGGAATGATCCCTAAAAGAAAGTCAGGGTGCTTCTACCCTAAGACAGAAAGAGATGGTGACAGGCAAAAACAGACGTTCTTTACAGGGCCACCCCCCAGTTTTTTGAATCAATAGGGGGCTTTGTTAATTTAGCTTGAGAGCCAGAAAAGCTAGGATGTAAATCGCTGCAACGCCACCTAGCAGGTAGTCTTGGACAATCCATTTTATTGGACAATCCCTATACCAAGCCTTCACTTCTTCATCTCTAAGTAAGAATAATATTTAGATTGGACACAATATATGTAAGCACGTAGCACCGACCTAGCATGTAATGAATATTCAGCAACTGGTAGCTAACCTTATCTTACAAGACATGAGAGCTAAGCAACAGTGGCCTAATTCTTGTAGTGATAAAACACATTCAGGCCAGTGGTTCTCAACCCTTCTTTATCCGCATATAGCTAAAGAACATTCTATAACTCATAAATGGAAATTGTTCATACTGGCACAGAGTAAGGAGAATGGTCTCCCTTAAGTTACATGTCAGAATCTCCAGAGGAAGGGCATACATTGAAGATGCACCTGCTGGTGCTGATGCACAGCTCACCCTCCCCACTCACCTTGGGAATCACCAATACACCATTAAACTGGCTTATTGGAGCATGCCGCAGCAAAATTATCTCTAGATGATGTCTCTATCCAAAAATAATTTCTAAAAGGAAAAATGTCATTCAGAATCAATGTCTACCCCTCCCCTGTGCTCCCAACAGCAGAAGGAAGATAATTCACAGTTATGCTTAAGGTTCTAATCATAACCCATCTCTGTTATAACCATGGTGGTTAAAAATGTGCCTGCTATTTTAAGTCCATAATTATTTTTTAATAGTACTATCATTTCTTTCCATGAAGTCTGTGTCAGTGAACTAGAGTTTGGCCAAAAAGAGTGAAAAATACATGTAGTCAAAAGTTGACTGATAACAGAAGTATGCCTTTTTTCTTAATCTCTGATACCAAAATGAAAGGGATAAGAGAAACCAGGAAACACAACAAATGACAACTATTAATTTAGTGGTAGCATGATTTGCATAGTAATGCAGGAAATGTGCTGCTGATTATTGCATTTGCTCTGTCATTAGAGCACTGAGAAATGTTTGGAACTTGTCTGCATTCCCCACTGGTTAACACTTTTTAGATAACTAAGCCATCTTCAGTATATGAATTATTCTGTCTACCCAAATCCACAACCATCATTCAGTATATTTCCCTTCTTAAAAAACTTTCTTTTCCCCTATAAATACATATTTGAAAAAAAAGTATGGAAATCACATTCACTTTGGTTTTGCCCCATATATTTTGAAGCACTTTTATTTTACCCATTTGTATCACATTTCATGGAGATTGTGGACTTGTCTACGTTAGTCACTGAGAACCCCAATTTCAGGAATTGTAACACCTGAGCACCTCCTTACATCCTACTCGAGGACATTTAACCAATAGATTTCCAATCCAAGGTAAGTTCTGGAAAGAGAAGCCTACTGGGAAATTGAGAAGTCAGAGAGGATGGGTGGGGGGAAAAAGGCAGAAATAGAAAATTTTAAATTATAGAAATATAAAATTTTACTTATATTACTAACTCAGATTAGTCCAACTTTTGGATTAATTATGTACATTCTCTATTTTTGTCCTACTAATCTTCTTAGCTAACTGGTCTACCCAGAATTTTGGGAACACAGCTTATAATTTCCTGCCTCCACTTATTCAGTGTTTGTGTCTTTTAGATGCCATCTTCCTGTTTAATCAAACTCTATTGTCAGAGGCCATTTCAAATCCCAAACTCTTCAGGAAGCTGCCCCGGTCAGTTTCACCTGATGGAGTTACTGCTGTGATTCAAAATTGATATCACCCATTTCATATCTCTTGGAACATCTACTATTGTTTTCTTTTTCTCCTGTCACATCTGCCTAAATAATTTACTTCATTTAACAAACATTTACAGAAAACTGCAGACACTGTAGGTATCAGCAATACAGGAATGATTGAAACTGACAGGCTCCCTACCATCACAAAGTCTCTTAGTTGGTTTATAATGGGATAACATCACATACACATTCATTTATTGGCAAGCATGAAAGGAGTGTGGGTGAAGCTGGGTGGGTTAGGGAAGGGAAAGGAAGAATAACAATTTAAATAGTAAAGGCAATTCTCTATTGATGACCAACCAAGTGCCTGAGTAAATGTGAACTGGGAGATGAGTATTCATCTGGTCTTCCCTCTGGTGTACCTTCCTTCCCACCCCTCCCTACCTCCTTATTGAGGGTTTCACAGGGTGAACAACTCTCATATTTAGTATGTATTTTTTTCTAACTTGGCCCCTAAAGGTAAGTCAACACTTCATTTATTACACAACAGAAGATGCAGCACTTAGGATCCACTCTCGAGGATCTACAAGAAGAAGAACTGGGATTGTAGTGGTCTCAGGACACTGGAGCCTAGGTGGGTTGTTTTCTAAGAGAGGGGCAGCCCTCTCCAGTCTGTGAGCCAAGCTCCAAGTCCCCCTCATTCTTCCCTCCTCATTTCCACAAAGGGCATCTTTCAATAAGAGAAATTCTCATAATCGAACTTTGCTGGAATATTTTCTTCACTTGATGCAAGTCCAGGGCATCTCCCCAAAGACCCTTGATCATGTCAGAGGTAGCTCAGAGCTGGTGAAAAGAAATCTGGGTTTAGTGGTAAGATACTCATTTTATCGTTTTCCACTCAACTGGCCAGGGTCTTATCTTGTCTTTAAATTTATTTTATTCCAGTGTTGTCAAAGAAACAGGAGAAAGCATAAGCTGCATGCACTTTTCAGACAAGTCTATGATTCTCAACACAGACTGAGATCCTACAAGATCTATTTTTCTGTTTGGGATAAGTAGCATGCCATATCAAAAAGCGATGTGCATTCTCAACCCTGACCCAGGTAGTCCTGCTATGAAGGTCTGAGGCAGTGAGGAGAACACATCTGGAAGACACTTCTGAGAGGAAGTCTCCCAAAAAATCTCCTAATCAGCACTATCTAATTTAACACTTTTTCCATAAAAAGGAAGTTCCAGGAGCAGTTCTGCTACTTGCAGAAATAAAAATTAAAATGGACCTATTCTCACATTGTAAAAAAAAACCTTCCAAATAAGATTCCAAAGACACAACTCAGCGTTGAACCAAAATCAAGACATAAACATGAGCTCAGCAAAACAGCATGGAAATAAATCAATCATGTATGCTACATGTTTCAATAAATATGCCAACAATAATAAAATTTTAGGTGTGGTCTTCAAAAGCCAACGTTTCTCATATTAAATTCCCTGTAGCATTTTTGAATTGAGTTGATAACAAAATAAAGCAGTTTGTATATTTATGGGATTCTTTTCTTCAGAAACTTTTTGACTCAAATAAAATGCATTCCATATGTATGATAACTAAGCTGCATTTCCATGAGACATATATTTTCCCCATTTTTTAGTTAATGAATGTTTCAAGGGACAGTTTTCCAAGTTCTTCTCTCACTTTCCCAAGGCAAGATGTCTTAAGGAAAACAAAACAAAACAAAGCTAGGAGGAAATACTTCATCACTATTCATTATTTATAAACAAGTATGGTTCAGATCACGAAGGAATGGCTCCATTCATCAGTTTCACCTCTCCAAATCCTAGTAAACCACTCCCCAGGCTCTTCGTTATCTGATATTCAGTCCTGATAGCCATAGATCAAGAGAGGCCCTTGGCAAAATGGCAGATACTGAAGGATACTAAAACACACACACACACACACACACACACACACACACACACACACAAATTCGCAAATGACACAACTTTCAAAAAAAATTAAGAGGAAGCAAAACAAATGGCTCTCCATCATTTTTTCTGCCCCATAGCCCCACCTGGGGAAAAAATTGTAAACTATGCTTAAATTTATTCAACAAATATTCACTGGACATCCATAATGTGCCAGGCACATGCTGAGGCCCCAAGGACACAATGCTGAGGATGGTTCTGTTCCAGAGTCCAGAGGAGGGAGCAGGTGGAGGCTCTGTGGGTCAGATTTCAGGGAGGGGAGTGTTAGGGAGACTCCCTGGGGGAGTTGATATCTGAGCTAGAGGCTGAGAAAAAGAGAGGGATGTGAAGGTACCAGGCAGAGGGGTCAGCAGAGTGGAGGAGGTTGGGAGAAAGCAACATTTTCCCAGGTCTGCAGCTCCCAGTGGGAGGGGCGTAGCAAAGCTGAGGCTGAAGGGCAGCAGGGCCAGACCTCCAGGGCTTTGCAGGGCACACACAGGAATCTGGGCTTCATCCTGAAAGGAGTGGGGGTGGCGGGAGGTCACCAAAGTGTTGTAACCTTGCAGTGACAAGGTGACATCTGGTTTTTCATCAGGGTAGTGACAAGGTCAGGGTTGTGCTTTTTCAAAATCACTTGAACTGTGGTTCAGAGGCTTGATCAGAGTGGGGCAGCACATCCTGGAGGCCGGAAGTGTCCTTGGCAAGTAGATTTGCCAGTGTGCAATCTCCTCGAAGTCCCTCAGTGCCAGCCTCCTCACCCCTCTCTGAGAGGCATCACTCATATTCTAGGAAGCAAGTGGATCATATGACAAGATGTCCCCCAAATGGCACAGTCCTTAGGCAGAGACCATCTCAAGAGGTTCAAGCAGCCATCTGGGACCCCTAGCCAAGGCAGGCATTCAGTCAAACCCTGGTCACCTGGAAAAGCTTGTGAGTCATCAGATATTAGGCAGCTTGCAATAGGTTGTTTTTAAGTGTTTAAGTTCCAACTTACTTATCTCTTAAAAATGCTAGGTATTTACCTTTTAATCAAATGGAATACAACCAGTACTTGAAAATATCTGTGCCTCCCTCTGCTCTGAGAGACCCCCAGTACAAGACTCTTTGCACCAAAGGCTTGCAAGAAATAGTCATTGGTTTTCTTATTAGCCTCTGGGGTAGAGGATATTGTGCTAGTTAAGAATATTATGGAAATATCCCAAAAACGGGTTAGACATTTAAGAAACAAAACCCCTAAGGGTCCCAAACCTGCTCTTAATCCTAAGAGTATCAAGTTGAGCACTCGCCTCCATACATCAAACTGGAATAAGAGATCTGTGAAAATCCTCAGATGTGGAATTTTAATTTTTTTTAACTTCTGAAGGTTAGATGTGAGAATAGCATGATGATAACCTCTTTATCTACCAGGACAGCAAAATCCAGGCTTAGGATGCAACGATGCTTACATTGATTAATAGAAACTAACCAGCCAGCAAATGCCTTGAAAGTTCCCAGATAACCTGAGAAGTGACAAGAAACAGAGACCATAAATAAAATTAAGTGCCCTAGAGAAAAAATACACCAAAAGTGGCTTTGGTCTGTCCCACGGAATAATTCTTTTTCATGCTACGTAGCAAAGGAGCTCAATCTAGTTCTTCCTAGTTTTGTCTGGTTTACTGAAAATAAATTCCATATAGGGTTCACAGATCTTTTTTTCTACATATTCCTCTGAAGATGTAAAGCTTTGCAAAACCAGACTGTACCCAGAGTAGAGTCTCACTTTTTTTTTAAGCAGGGATAAATAAGAAGGCAAGATCTGAGCAAACCTTTAGTATCCTCTACAGACCCTATCACTGGATCTTTTGCTAAGAATATTAAATATTTGTAAATGGATGTTTGTTCATAATGCCCTAAAGAAATAATTTTCTATTTAATTTTATAAAATTCAAACACTTATTTTATCTCCAGTACACCTGGAGTGGTTTGATAAATGGTAATTGGGCCACAGGAACCTCCTTGCTTCTTGTATGTCAGAGTATTTGCTTAAGAAATACATATGGATTCCTCCAGGGCAGTTCCTATAGGCTCTGAGATATACCCCAAAGGTTAAGTGATGAGCAGAAAGTTTAAACTCCTCAAGTCATTCAGCTTTAAAATAATACCTGGACCAAATCCATCAACCAATGCACTACTCTTATAGCAAATGTGTTGTTCCATGGCCTTCCAGAGTCCTATGATCTTTCTTCTGTTGACCCTGCTACAGTATTTCTTTGGAAAACTACTTTTTCCTGCACCATCAACCCTTGTGCTTTAGTGAAGCTGATTCCAGCTCTGTATTGGGAAGAGGCTACTGACTCAGGCCTGCCAATCAGAGGATCCCATTCTCCCTCCACACTGATTGGTTCAGGGATAGGTGATGTTGCAGTCAGAGCCAATGAGAATCAATGACTCTTGCTGAAAGAGATTCAGTCCTTCATATTCCTACTGGACTTGAACCTGGCCCAGAGTGAGCTTGAGTGGCCATTTTGCTATGATGAGATGAGTCTGCTGAGAATGGAACTCATGCTCCACAAAGGGTGTAGGTGAGAGATGGAGAGATGGAGACTGAGACCAAGGGGCATCATTTCAGCCCCTGGATCAAGCAGCATGCAAAATGACAAATCCCTGTACTTATGTCAATAAGTTTTATTTCATGCTTAAGCCAATTTGAGACAGAATTTGTGTCATTGGCAACAAAAGGAATCCTAATGAAAAAATTGTATGTAAACATACAAACTTCTGACAACACAACTTTGAGCAATATGACACTGTGAATACGAAGCTGAAAATGAATCAATGACATTGCCAAGTAGGACTTATTCTCCCATCAACAACATCTTAACGTGGCATATCCTCTTTTGGTGTGCACAGTGCTATGGAATAAATGAAAATTCTAATTTTTTTTAAAGCAATAACACTAAGATAAGATGTTAAATCAACAAAGTGAGATAAAAATGGAGACCCAGGTCTAAGGAAACAAAATGAGGATAATAATAACTCATTATTATTGTACATAATGGTACAGAATATGTACTATTAAAAATCAAATTACTATGGGGTTTCAATTCCAATAATGGTGAAGCAGCTACTATTGGGCTAACTCTGGACAAAATATTTTTTAAAACAACTATTTAAATATGCTAGAGAGCAATCAAAGTCAGGCAGAACTGGAAGATATTCAACCCTTGGCAGATGAGAGTTACAGTTACATTGGGTAAGATCTGTATTTATATGATTTTTCCTTGAGGGCATCCTCTTAGTCTACAAAGTGTTGGGTGGCTCGAACTGAAGCAGAAAACCACAGAGTAGTTGGTTTGAGATACTAGAAAGTTAAGTTTTAGACAGCCAAAGCATGTGAGAAATGAGGGAGGAAATCACAGCAAGTTTATATTGAGAGCCCTCAAATATGCATAGTCTTTTAAGTCCTTGGCTGATCTGTGATCTGCACGTAGTTAGGGAAACTCCAGAGATTGTAGCAGAAAGATACAACTAGAAGGATTAAAAGGCTGAGCAGCGATTTCAGCTGCTGGCCTTAGCAGGGACACTAGTGTTGAGTCTGAATCCTGCCACATTACAGGGGCTTGATAAGTAGCTGAGGTTTTTCATTGAAATTCCAGAAAGGTCATTCTGATAAATACAGACTATGTCCTAGAACTATGAATTTGCCCTTAGACAAAAGGAAAAAATAAAATGAACCCATCCTAACAAAGTATAAACTCAAGCCTCCACAGGTTCAAGATGATTAGCTAGTAATTTAACTCCTGGCTAGAAAGAAATTTCACACTCTTCAAAGGAAGATAACAGAATCCAGAGAATCTGTAATATATATTACACAATGTAAGGGAGACAATTTGGAAACAAACAGAATATGAAAAGAAATAGGCAAATGTGACCCATATCCAAGGATGAAAGTAGTCATTGAAACTGATACCGAGATGACATAAATGTTGGAATTAGTAGACAAAGATTTTAATAAAACAAAAATTGACAAATGGGAACTAATTTAACTAAAGAGCTTCTGTACAGCAAAAGAAACTATCAACAGAGTAAACAGACAACCTGCAGAATGGGAGAAAAGATTTTCAAACTATGCATCTGACCTAAAAGTCTAATATCCAGAATCTATAAGGCATTTAAACAAACTAACAAGCAAAAAAAATGAACAACTCGATTAAAAAGCAGGCAAAGGATATGAACAGACACTTTTCAAAAGAAGGCACACATGTGGCCAATAAACATATGAAAAAATGCTCAACATCACTAATCATTAGTGAAATGCAAATCAAAACTACAGTGAGACCTCTCACGCTAGTCAGAATGCCTACTATTAAAAATTCAAAAAAATAACAGATGCTGGCAAGGCCTCAGAGAAAAAGGAATGCTTATACACTGCTGGTAGGAATGTAAATTAGTTTGTCCATTGTGGAAAGGAGTTTGGCAATTTCTCAAAGAAATTAAAACAGAACTACTGTTTGACCCAGCAATCCCATAACTGGTATATACCCAAAGGAATATAAATCATTCTGCCATAAAGACACATGCACGCCTATGTTCATTGCAGCACTATTCACAATAGCAAAGATTTGGAATCAACCTAAATGTCCTTCAACGGTAGACTGGATAAAGTAAATGTACATATACACCATGGAATACCACATAGCCATAAAAAAGAACAAGATCATGTCCTTTGCAGCAACATGTGTGGAACCGGAAGCCATTATCCTAAGCTAACTAATGCAGGAACAGAAAACCAAACACCACATATTCTCACTTATAAGTGGGAGCTAAACACTGAGTACATGTGGATGCAAAGAAGAGAACAACAGACACTGGGGCCTACTTAAGGGTGGGTACTTAAGTTAATTCTATTTTTTCTACATATTTCCTATGGATGAAGCTAACTATATACCTACAAATGTACCCTGAACCTAAAATAAAAGTTTCAAATTTTAAAAAAAAGAGGTCAAGAGAAAGAAATTCTGAACGTATACACAGTCACCCCTTCTTATCCATGGGTTCTGCATCTGCAGATTCAACCGACCATGGATTGAAAATTGAAGGAAAGGAACACAGAAAAATAACAGTAGAGATAAGAAAAAAATACAGTGTAACAATTATTTATACAGCAGTTACATTGTATTAGGTATTATAAGCAATCTAGAGATGATTTAAAGTATATGGGAGGATATGTGTAGGTTATATGCAAATACTATGCCATTTTATATCAGGGACTTGAGCATCCTCAGATTTTGGTGTCTCTCGGAGTCCTGAAACCAATCCGCTACTAATACCAAGCGATGACTGTATATCAATCTACTAATTTGAGGTAGGAGAAATAAAAGGTTACTTTCTTTTTAAATTTTGTCCTATAAATCTCCAAAAATGAAAAAAAGAAAACAAGAAAACAAGAGGGAAACACAAAGAATCAGTAATGCCAGCCTGAAGTTGAGATATATTGTAGATGGAAGGGCTCCATCCCCACCTAGATCACCCAATTCAATGTCCTGTAATGCAGATGAGTCAATAGGCCCAGAGGGCTGACAACCTGTCATAGGGCACTGCAGTGAGGGAGGGGCATTGCCAGCTCTAGAGCCCTGATCCCTTACCCACCAACTTCATGCTTTAGAGTTAATTCCATTTTTTCTACATGTTTCTTATGGATGAAGCTAACTATGAAGTGCACGCATTGTGCTTTGTATGTGTCTGTGTGTGTGTGCGCGCATGTGCACACGTGTGTTGTTTTTCAAAGGTGCTCGAAACATGGTTGAAAGCTTTCTGACAGAGCCCTGATTGTTTGCAGAGAGGCAGGGCTAGCAAAATCAGAGGAATGTGTAACATAAAAATGAGGTTAAAAAGGGGCTATTGTTCCTATAACTAATCTTTATATTGAATCCTTTTCTAGCAAAGGAACGGATGTAGCGTTGGTTTCAGCTCTATCAAAAAGACCTGACATTTCTGTGAGGAGGCCAAACAATACACGGTTATAGAGATACTAACCTGCAACCTGGTCACACAGAATATGTCCTCTACAGAACTAGAAACTAGTAGATATCCTAGAAACTAGTTCTCCTATTGGTGTAAAAAGGATGCTAAGAAGAAGAGAGAAACACACAGTATCTTTGTACCCTAATGCCCAGAACTACAACCAACCACTAGCCTCAGAAACTTAGGAGTTAGATCACAGACTGCACCATTCCTAGATGAAAGAGAAAAAGGGCTGACTGACATTTTTATTTTAGATTTAAAGTACTGGAGGAGAACAGTTCATATTTGGCATTTCTGCAGTCTAGAAAAGCTGTGTTGACCCTGATTGGTCTTCAGGTGGTTATTTTGCGTTGCCATGGGGTCTTTATCTCCAAGGGTGTCCAGCTTCTGAAATCAGAGATGAGTGGGGAATGTCAGTCAGGGTCAGAGGAAAGCTGTGCCAGGCATGGATTTGAAGGACTCTGTGGTTGGCTCTGTGGAAGTCAAGATCAACCCTGAAGCCTCCAGATGCTCTTGGATGGACTGAGGTTACAAATACCACCTGCACCACCTACATCTCTGAGAGCTGGCCACAACTGAGACAGGGCTTGGGCTTTCTGGGGAAGACCCTGCATTTGCCTTCCTGTGGAGTGCTGATTGTTTCTTCCATGAGAAATTCACTGTCTCTGATAATGTTCTTATTTCACATGATCATCTGAGAAAAAAAATGGATAAGCAAGTTAAGAAAGTGAAGAGCAGAGGCCACTGGGATGAAGGCTAGAAGAAATGACTTCACGAAAGCTATGAAAGATGACATCGATGCTATCACGTTGTACAGACTGGGGCTTAATCTGCTGGGCACCATGCCAAATGCTTTTCAGGTATTATATTATCAATCCTGATGGAAACTATAAGAGATAGATGTTATAATTATCCCCATTTTACAGATAAGGAAACTGATGCTTGGAGGTAGGCTGCCCAAAGTAGCAACTCTAGAAAGGAGAGGACCAGCCTGACTCTGGCTCCTTTCCTTCTTACCCTCCTCTGCCTGCCCTTCTTCCCTCTCACTCCACAAACAAAAGCTCTTCCCCTTGGGAAAGATCTGCTGTCAGTCATTCCTACCTTACAATCATACACTTGCAGACAATGAAGTGATGCATCACCTCCCCCAGAAGAGAAACTTTTAAAAAATCTTCTCCAGTGATCAAGAAGGATGTTCTGCTACCAACTCTCCCTATATATGATCTACATTTCCAAAAATGGTGGATGATGGGGCACTATCATACTGCAACGTTAGTCCATTGATGAAGTCAAGTAATTGACACAACATTGCTAGCAAGAAACACCCGCTCTGCACCTAAGAAGGGAGGCAGGGGGCGTACTGCATGGACTTTCACAGGGCTGTTTCTGCCCTGAGCTTTCTCCCTCAACTGTAAAATGAGGGATTTAGATGGAATACTTGCTAAGGGATGTTTAAGCATTGTGATGTTGTAATATCTATAAGAAAGCAATTAAACTCTGCTTTTATAAACCTTCACATTTATTGTAGCATTTTTTGTCATCAAATTGGCAAAGATTGAAACACATGGGGCTAATGAGGGGATAACAAAACAGATGCTCTTGGCCTTACTGGTGGGTGAATAAATTGGCTTAACCTCGGTGGATATCTATAAAAATATAACAATGACAGTCAATAATGAATTGCAGTGCATATACCCATTTACACTGATAACTCATTTCTGGGAGATTCTCCTAGAGCTATATTTGCACATGGAAGATTAACTACGGTGCTGTTTATTGTAACGGAAAGCTAGGAATGACCTGCATGCCCTTTGGTGAAGGATGGTGTGCTAAATTGGGCTACATCTAAATAAATGGGACACTACACCATCCTTAAAAAGAATAAGGTAGATGAACATGTTAGAACAGGATCTCAAAATATATCACTAGGAAGAAAAAGTAGAGAACTACATAATATGCTCCCATTTGGTTTGGCTGTGTGGTTCGAAGGTGTATAAGTGTTTGTGCAAATGCAGGTTTAGAACATCTCTGGAAGGATTGCTTTAAAAACAACTGTTAACAGTGGTTGCCATGGGAGGGGACTTGGGGACCCAGAATAAAAGGGAGAGTTTTTTTTTATTGAGGAGCTTATTGTGCTCTTTGAGATTTTGCTTTGTACATATAGTTACTTTTTTATTGAATAAAACTAGTTCAAAAGTTTTTTCAGTTTATCAGAGGTCATGACAAAAACATAAAAATACTGCAGAGAAATTGTGTCAACTTTATTATATAATGTATCACATATCCACATACATATACAGCATTACACAGTATTATATATATGTGTGTATATGTATATACATACACATATACAATTACATATATATGTACACACACACACACACACACACACACCAGTTGGATAATTTGTTGGCCCAGTTGGTTAAAAGTTGAAGGCTCATGAAATTCCAGTCATTGGTTCTCTCCCAGTTTTGAGACTCAGCCTCTCCCTTCCATAACCACAGACTATGCTTGGAGCCTAGGTCAGCCACCTACACAATGGACTTTCCGAGATGAAAGATCACGCTTTTTTCCCCTCTCATCCAATGCCCAAACGTCTCTCCCACATCCCCACCGAGTGAACACATTCAGCATCCACCTCTGACTTCAGCCAGAGGAACTGGGCATAAAGAGGCCTCATTGTAAGTGCCATGGCAGGCAAATGCAACACTTGTTGGCCATGGCCTGAAATCTCCGATGTACACACGAAACAATCAAACATCTCTGATTCACGTTTGTTGAATGCTCTTAAGCCCTGAGAGAAAGGAGTCAAAAATAGCTAAGAGTATTGAAACCCTTTAGGAAAAGGCACTCTTTGGCATACTTGTTTTTTCAGCATTCAATGAACAAAAAGGTTCACTGTTTCGACCACCAAGAGAACAGCCAAGTTTTTAGAAACGCAGTCACACTTTTGGCTGACATAAGGAGATTTTCCAACTGGGCTTTCATCCGCACACGTATGGGTGGTCTCTTCCACCTACCACGGACTTTTCCGTGCCAACAATTTTGTTTGTAAATCTAACTGTAATAACAAAGCTTGTGTACTCATGGAACTCGAGATGTTCACCACGAGGAAATACAAAGGTGCATTTAGGTGCCTCTATTGCTAAGAAAACCTTGATTCTTTGAAAGATGGAAAAGTTACTTTAAACAGATCTCTTACGTCTTTATGGAGAAGTGTAGCTGACTCGCAATTCCTTCTACAGAAACTCAAGATTGAATTATTTCCACTGGGCAGATTAAAATACACAATGTTTTCATGAGGATGACTGGACTTCATAAATTTGTCACTGCCTGGCCATGTGCAGCCTTTGATCCTTTCCATTGGGCCTTGTTTTGAGCAGAAAGCGTTTAGCTGCTGGGCGACACATGTCTCTGCATCCATCCCTCCTGCATGTTGAACTTGGCTGTCCTCATCAAGAGGAAAGAGACAGGGCCAGCTCTTTGGTAAGGGCCATACTGAAACATTGAGCCTTTTCCATTTTAAAGTAAAGCTGCTCAGAAGCCCCCAAACCAAGCAGCCATAGTTTAAAGGTGTAGGACATCTGGCTAGTGCGTCTGTCTTCTCTTTATCCATTAGGGTGGATTCTGCTGGTTGGCCTGATCAGGTCATTATTCCCCTCCTTTCATCCCAACCCATCAGTGTCCTACTCAAAGAGGACCCCATCCCCCAAGAGAGAAATACTGTTCAATCCAATCCATGCAAGTCACTGAGGTGCATCAAATAGCAACTCAGCTTTCTAAGGGCCATGTATGATGCTGGTACCAGGAATATAAGAGAATAAAACAAAGAACCTGCCTCCGAGATGCTCATCAGCTAACAGAGAAGACAGACAACCCAACAACAAAGTGATCAGTGCATGAGGTCTGCCCTGTGGATTTTGAGCACTTACTAATCAGGTCCCATCCCAACCTTCAGGGGCTGTGGGTGCTGCAGCAAGGCAGGCCAATCAGGGAGAGCTTCCTGAGGAGGTGGCAACTGAGCTGGGTCTTAGAGGATCTGTAGGAATGTGGCCAGAGAAAGGTTATGGGAGACAGTTCTAGGCAAAAGGGAGAGAATTAGCAACAGCACAGGTATGTGCAACAACACAGAAAAGCAGGTATTTGCCTATCTGGAGTGTGAAGTACAAGGTAGGAAGGGGTGAGAGATAATGGGTATAATTGAAAACATGGACTCAGCTCTTCATCACTGTTTAAAAATAATTATAATGATGATATTTGGAGTTTTATTCAATTTTTTACATGAAGAATATGGGGGTCCAGAAAGGTTGTGATTTGTTCAAGATTCTCTACCTGGTACTTAGCAAACAGAGCTCAAGCCTTGGTGCATGGGATACTGAAGACCTTGCTCTTGACCACTACATATAGGTTACTATAAAAATGGAATACAACAGAGACTCTAGTAACCACAAGGGAGCTGGGAGACGAAGTCCTCTATTTCTGGAAGTTGTAAAGGCCACATCAATAATCATGGTGTCAAGGGGTGGCCACAGTGGCTGGCAGGACAGTGGTACTCAGTGGAGGAGGCAGCAGCTGCCCCAGTAAATGCAGCTTTACTCAGCAGAGCTTGTGATGGGTAGTGGTGCCAGGGCTGTGGTGCCGCTCAGTGAAGGTGCAGGGGACAGCTAAGGCTCCCTGAGGGAGGGGCAGGACCAAGCTGAAGTGGCAACACAGCAGCTGAATGAGATGGCACCCAGAGTTGAGGAACAACAAATTCACTTGCCAGAGCAATGGAGAAGAGGTGGGGGCGAGGACGTGGGCAAGAATGGGAAAGATATGCTGTACTTTATCTTTAAGCACGTTTAACTTTATCCATGTTGTACTAGGTGAGACTACTGGAATCTCATATTTAACTGAAGATTAAAATAGGCCATCTAATAACAAATTAAATACTTTCAGTAAGAATCCACCAATTCACCTACTCAACAATAGTTTTATTGATCATCTACTGTGTGCCAGGCAATTTGCTAGGCCCTGATCTAGACAATGCAATAACATAAGAAAAGGGAATGAGCACTAAACTACTAGAAAGGAGGATGTAAAATTTTTCCCTAAGTAAACAATATGATTATATATCTAGAAAAATCAAGAGATCCATTCATAATAGAAGTGTCATTAAAGTGGCCAGATATAAAATAAACATACAAAAATAATAATTTCTTAAAAATACCAGAACTAATTAATTAAAAAGATAATAGAAGAACCAATTCATAATAATAATACACTGGAATAATGTCATAAGAAAATTATGTGAAAATGACAAAACTTTGTGGGAGACACAAAAAGAAGGTCTGAGTAAACAGAGAAGGGTATCATGTTTTAAGACAGAAAACCAAAGTACTACGAAGGTATTAGTTCTTTCCCAATAATGTATATGCTGAACTTAATTGAAAATATAATTTTAAAGATTTTCCAGAAGAATAAAAAAGAATAGCTTAGATTATTTTAAAATTTAAAAATGCTATATCTTGCCCTATCAGAATTTAAAACAATCTTTTACTGGAACTAGAACCAACAGCAAATGAAATAGAGCAGATAGCCCTAAAATGAACTTAGAACATATGTGTATGAAAAATTTATATATATAATATACATAAATGTGTATGTTATAAATATATACTACATATAATGTATGAATCCATTTATTAACATATTTGTACATATATTATTTATTAGTATATACAAATACATATTCATATATATTTATAATAAAATAAGCTGCATAAAATAATTAGTAAAAAATAGTTTATTCAGGAAATAATACTGGGAAATTTAGCTGTCAATCCAAATTATTATCAAACTGCAAAATAGCTACAGACTGATATGTGTTAAATGTTAAATAAATAACAGCAAAAATCCAGAAATGCAGCTGAACAACTGAGCTCTAGAAGGAGAACTTTCTAACTTAGAAATGATTAATGAGATCACAAATAAAACACTTAACAGACTCTACGACATAGAAACTGTCTAATTCCAAAACAGCATTTTAAAGAAAACGAAGGCAAAGGATAACTCAAAAAACTATTTGCAACCAGAATTGTAAACTCATTAGTTTTAATGAACCAAAAACATTTATTTAATCACTAAGGAAAACACTGATCCCTAAATTTAAAAATTGGCAAGTGATATAAATAGACCACCAAAAAAGGCATCTCAAATGTCCACTAAACATAAAAATGTTCCTCACCATTAATCAAAGAAATGTGCATTAATATATGAATATGCTCCAGTCAGTATCACTGTGTTACAAATTACCCCAAAATTTAATGGCTTAGAAAAGCATTTTATTTTGCTCCTGATTTTGTGGGCCAGTGATTTTAGAGGGGAAAATTATCACAATACGATATGGGAAAGTGTGATATAAAATTAAATACAGTATGTATTTTGTTTTCTAATGTATATCAATTATACATACACAGAAAAACGCTGGAAAAAAAACAAAAACAGAAAAACACCCAAACGCCAACAGTGATTATTGCCCTAGTGGAGGAAAACAGGGATTTTTTTTTTTTTTTTTTTTGAGACTGATTCTTGCTCTGTTGCCAGGCTGGAGTGCAGTGAGGCAATCTTGGCTCACTGCAACCTCTGCCTCCCAGGTTCAAGCAATTCTCCTGCCTCAGTCTCCAAATAGCTGGGACTACAGGCGCCCACCACCACTCCCAGCTAATTTTTGTATTTTTAGTAGAGATGGGGTTTCACGAGGTTGGTCAGGATGGTCTCAATCTCTTGACCTCATGATCTGCCTGCCTCGGCCTCCCAAAGTGCTGGGATTACAGGCGTGAGCCACCACACTTGGCCAATTTTTGTTTTTTTATATATATTTCTTTAATATTTTCCAAATGTTTTATAATGCATATTATTTTGCTTTTACATTTAGAAAAATAAATAAGAGCCATTGCCTTTTAAAACAAAGGGGAGAATTGGTCTAAAGTCACGGAGAGTGACAAATTTCTCTGCAGCAGGTTATTCGGAAACCTTTCATAAATCCGTTTAAAAATCCTCCTCAAGGTAAGATTTCTCTAACCACATTTCAAAAGCACTGTAAGCTATTTTAGATTCTCCAGATACATCAAATAGGCTTATTCTAGCCACAATTTAATATATTAAAAATGAATAAATAAGACAAAAGAAAGACAAACAGTAAAGTGTAAATTAGAGTCTTGGGGAACTTCTTAAAGAGTTGAGTGGTCTCAGTAGCTCTGCAAAGTGTCTGCAGAGTTCTGGAAGAACCATAGCACCACTTACCATGAAGCAGGAGATAAACAACAGCAGCACCCAGAGATGGCCCTGGGTTTAGAGTCAACGTGCTGTATCTGTGGTGACAACGGCAGCTCTTTTCCCGAAATCAAGGTCTTCCGTGCCATAAGCTTCACCACAGCCTTCTTGGTGGTGGTGGATTCGTGTGCGAGAGTCATTTTAAGAGGGCACAAACCTCACCAAAGCTCTTCAGCAGGCCACAGAACAGATGCAGGCACCCAGGGGCTGCTTTGAAGTGTTGCAGTTTTACCAAGAGAAGGCGTGCTGCACGCTACCACCCTCCTCCCTCTTGGGACTTTGGCACACAGCAATAATCAGTCAGAACACTTCCCTGCCATGTCTAGATTATTCTTGAAAACTTTTCTTTCAATGATGCTCCAATGGCCTAGGAAGGTCCTGCAAGAAGAAACTGACCTGACAGCTTCCCTGGGACACAAGCTTCGAACTGGCTCCACCGGGAAAGTCTTTGGGGATATCCCCAGCCATTTTCACCAATGGATCAAAAGCCTTACCTACGGCCTCTCTACGTGGACTGCTGATTCCACATCCATTTTCTCCTGAATTGCACACAGTGTGTTGGAATCCAAGAAAATCAGCACAGAGCCCAGCTCTGGTTGGGCATCTCCCCTCACTGCCAGCAAGTCACTTACACCCACCTCCATTGCCCTAGAGACTTCATTTCACAAAAGAGCAGGGCCTTAGACCTATATTCAGCCCTTGGGCTCCTTGAGGTTATGTATGTCTCTTTCTGTCCTCCCTCCTTTGCCCAATGTCTACCTTCCCAAGAGTCTCCAGGATCTAGGACATTGTTAAAAATATGGCAGACACTCAAGAAATGTTCCAATGACTAATTCAATCGCTCAAAAAATGATAGTTCCACTCATGTAAGTGATCAGACTGGATATAGATGGAGGCTATCCCACAGAGCCCTGTGCTTTCTTCCTAGGCTCTTCCAAGATACATGGGTGCCATGGTGTCTTTGTCTGGAGCTGGGTTCCTTAAGCAACTTTAGGGCCTCTTTAGTACTCTGGAAGTGTGTTCTGCATCAAGGGTTATTGGCTCTCTGGCTGCATTCTGCCTGCACAATCCATGCTGGAAATGCCCTACAGCTGGAGACTGAAATTCAGAGTCTGCAAGTAGGAGAGGTTAAAATAAATAGTGACTCCAACAAGACCCTTCGTGATGAGAAGTCTGCACGGCATCCAGCACCCTGGAATGCTCAGCCACTTCAAAAGGAGAGTAATTGCCAGATATCTGCAAAGGGGGCAAAGGCCTTCAGGCCACTTGCTTTGCAAGTGCTACGGGAGAAGCAGTGGCCCAGACTGCCCGGGACCATGAAGCCCAAAAAGCAGATGTTTTACCACAGTCACCGCAGAGCCTCGATCGCCTGACATCCAGAGCCAGGCGAGGGGTCTCCCTCCCAGATGGTCACTAAGGTATCGCCAAACCAATTAGTGTTGATCGTGACTCCTGGAAGGAGAACGTCCTGTTTATTTTTTAATGCTGCTTGCTCGTTGCTGGTGTCACGGTAGGAGATCCATTATAATGACCAGGCTCTTTTCCGTTTCACCCCCTTGACCCCGGCCACAACTCCCTATTTTGTTTGGAATTTTGAAGTCTGGATTTCTCTAGCTATCATCAGAGTTACGTCACTGGACACAAGTGTGAGCTTCAGATGCCTCATAAATGTCTACTCAGTCAACTTCTGGCTTCATTTCACAGATCTGTTTCCCATCCGCTCTCATTAGAAACTGAATATGACTTTGTATTGGGAAGTTGAATTGACCAGTAAATCTGATTCTGATATAGTGAAGTCTAAAGTGGCATCCCGCTCCATGACCTTCTATGACCTTGGAAAGGTAGTGCATCCTCCTTCACAGCCAATCCATGGGTCTTGCTCTTTCATGCACACAGACACATGTACACACACACACACACACACACCACCTAATTTTCATTCTCTTAGACCAGACTTTCTCAACCTCAGCATTATCAGCATCTTAGACTGGATAATTCTTTGTGGTGGGGGCTGTTCTGTGCATCGCAGGATGTTTAGCAGCATCCCTGACCTCGACCCACTAGATGCCTGTGGCACAACCATCCCCTCCCCAAGTCATGACAACCAAAATATCTTCAGATGTTGCCAGATGCCCCCTAGAGAGTCAAGTCACCCCTGTTTGCAGACCACTGCTTCCTTAGACCTAAAAGGGTGATATGGAATATTACTTCTAATTTTGTTTAGAGCCAAGAGATAACAGAAGTTGAGTAAGAGAGTTCCCATTTTACAATTCATTTCCTGGATTAAACAAATCAGAGAGTTTAAGTAGCTGGAAAAAAAGCCCAAGAGTTCATTTGAACGAGAAGTGTTCCTGAGGAGGAGCCAGCAGTTGCTCCTTGAAATTGCAGGGGATTGAAGACATCAGCCAGGGGCCTCTGAGACCCGTTCACTCCACCTTCCTGTCTTAGGGGAGGAGGACTTGGTGATGACGGAAGATGGCAGGGGAGGCCCCGGCATTCCCCTACTGTCTTGTTTGCTCCATCAATATCAGCTCTATCCTAGCTAGCCTCCTCCACTATGCCAGAGTAGAAATATAAAGGTGAGAGTTTTAGCTAAACTGAGCATTTTTATGGGAAGTCAGAGGAATTACAAAATAGCTCCTGGCTGGGGGAAGGGCCCTGCTGTGTAATCTCACCAGCCCTCCTGAGACCCCTGCAAATCTTGTTTTCAGACCCCTTGCATCCTGCCCTGAGATCTTGGGTCTGTTTTCTGTCTCTCTCCTGGGACTGTGGACTTCCCAAGGACAGGAGCTACACCGTATTCAAATGATTACTCCTTGAGCTTCGCACAGAGCCTGACCCGCATTCTTATTTTAACAACAGCTGATGTATATTGAACGCTTACCTGTACCAGGTAGTAAACACAAAACATTTCATGTACAGCATCTCGTTCAAACGTTCCCCAAACTCTTAAGAGGTAGGTACTACATCATCCCCATTTCACAGAAGTGGAGATTGAGCTCTGGGGGTTCAATGACTTTCCACTGCTTCCCAGCCTGTGACAGAGAGGGTACCAAGTCTGGGGCCAGGCTGCTCAGACAGAGCCTCTTAATCCCTGGATACTCCCAGGCTCTTGATACATATTTGATAAACAAAGGGATGAAAGAACAAAGTAATGTGTCCCCTGACAATCTTGACAATCAGAGTGTTCACTAGACTGTGTTGACTGCCGGGCGACCTTACTTTCTCGTTAGAGGGAAATTTTGGAAACTAGATTCTATCTCACCTCTCCTTGCTATACTGAACACATTCCCGGCATAACTGGAAAATTTTCCGTGGAGCCTGGTATCCTTTCCCCTTTAGGATGGAAGCAATGGGCACCCACTTAAAACTGCCCTCCTAGGGCATGGAGCCATGACCGCACCAGCCCGCTCCGAGGACGGGAGTGCTCTCTGTGGTGAGCTGGAGAAAACTGAAGCAGGAGCTGGGGAGTGAACAACTCTGGCCAGTGTCAGGCCCATTTATTTCAGCAAATATTATTCACAACCCCCCAGCCAGCTCCTGGGTGGATGCTGCTCAGATAGTCCTTGCCCTCCAGGTTCCCGGAGCCAGGAGGGAGAGTCACAAACCCAAGCAAAGCTAATAGAAGCTGAGTGCGGATAAATGCTGTAATTAAGGCTCAAACAACTCAATGAAACAGGAAGGAAGTAGTTCATTCTGCCCAGACAGACCAGGGGTGACCTTTGAGTGGAAACTGGACAAGAATCCGGCCTGAAGAAGTGGTGGAAGACTGAGAGGCACAAGTGGAGGAGAGGCCGGGGGTAGAACCCCTGGGGAGTGAGACCTCAGTGGTGTGGGGAGGACATCAGAGAAAGCTGTTAGGTTGTGGGGGTGAGCAAGGCTGAAAGAGAGGCTGGGGCCCATGCAGGACACACATTTCTTTATCCAGTGGAGCATTCTGCCCACTTTTTTTGTTCAGAGAACAACAGAGTCTGAGCATATCGGGGTCTAATTTGCAGGCCACCAGAGGCAGATCCTGAAACGAGTGTTTGGGTCCAAGTTGTTTATTTTGGAGGGGATCTAGGGAGCAATGATGTGGTAGCGGGGCACGGAGACAGGGAAGGGAAAGATGCCAGCACCAGCATGTTACCGCCAGGGGCCGCAGGGCCTCAGTCCCTCTGGCAGGGACATGTGGGAGCTGTGGGAACTGACTTGCAAGGGCCAGTGGTGTGTATCCTTCCCCCACTCCAAGTTCAGGGACATCTGTTGGTAACCTAAATTCATCTACAGTGAGAGAGGCAGTATTTACACCACAGAAATTGGCAAATGCTACAAATGGGGGCTTTACCTGGGCCCATCCTCTCCCAAAAGCCCATTTACCTGCACCTGCTACCTGCCGAGGGCCTCAGAGACGATGCGTCCTTACCGTCATCCTCCTGAGAGCACAGGGCACTAGGGAGCTGGTGCATTTCTCCCCCAACACCCATCAGTGACTGGTAAGAGCCTCTCCTTGTGGTGTCCCCTACTCAGGATTCCAGCCACCCTAAAAGAGGATGCGTATACTCCCAGCCGCAGAATGCCCTCAGGGGAAGGAAGTCTCCGTGGCTTGCCACAGAAACCCTTAGTTTGTAAGGGAATGGGGATTGCTGAGGGGCTATGGGTCTGAACTACCCATGAGTGATACTGAATAAGATGTCCACTGCCCTTGGAAAAATTGCCAGGTAAGTGGAGTGGGGTCCACACACTGTTTCCATCAGGGAGCCCTCTCATCTCTTCCCATCCACACACCTGCATGCATCCCAACAGCAGTCAGCCTGTCACCACAGATGCTGAAGACTGTCTGGGTGTTCATCACTCAGAAGCTCACACTTCCTAGGGATATTTTCACTTTAATAGGGATCCAGAAGGAAAATACATTCTTTAAGATCTCTTTCAGTGCTAAAATGTCATTTGTGGAGTGAGTATTTTAGGCCAAGAAGCCCCATCTCACACACCCACACCTTCCTGCCCAGTCACTGAAGTTCATTCTGCTCCCCCAAAAGGAAAATTCTAAATACATAAAGCTCAGGCCCTGGAAGAAGACAACTTGCCTTAAATAAGTCAGGACATATCTTCCCAATGGCAGATACGCCACTCGCTGGATCCTCCAGAGAAGCAGGTCTCGTTCATAGGGCTTGTCGCCTCTGTGCCCTAGTTTTGCCACTTGGGAAAGCTCCTAAGATGTGACTGTGACAATGGAAAGAGTTTGGATTTCACTCTTATTTTCATCTTATGAACTCTGACATGCTCCATTTTCCCCCTGCTTGGGGACTTTGTGCAGGCGAAAAAGATTTTCTATCTCTGGAGCGTTGAGAGCTCTTTGGAAGCAGAGACCCGTGGTGTGATAAGGAAGGTCCTGCAGCAAATCTCCTACTCCTGAGCTTTGGAGGAGCCAGTGTGATGGAACCCCGAGGAGAGGGGACCATGCTGGGGGAACCACTGATACGTGCTCATTTGCAGGGACTGAAGCAGAAAAGATGAAATAAGCTTGAAGAAAGAAGGGATGAATGATAGAGGTGATAGCATTTTAGTCTGAGTTTGCCTGTTCCAAAGAAATGGACAACTGTGCTTATTGACTGCCTCCCCAGCCCCCGATTCCCTATAAAATCATCCCTTTGCAGCTTGTGTCCCAAATAACTTATAAACAATGTCTCCTTTACTCAGCTCTCCAAAAACAATCCCTTTGTTTAACCACAATTTGCAAAAACAATTTCTTCATTGTAAATAAATCCCTAGACTCTACAATATGCCCTGATCCAGGAAAACACAGGAACATATTTTATAAAGCTCTGTGTATTTCCAAACAAGGGACATTGTTTCACCATAGAAACCCTATTTTAAAAAATCCTACTGACAGTAAAGCATAAAGAGCGCTCTTCTGGTGTGAAGATAAAGGCAGCCCAGAAGTGAGATGCCCTGGGGAAGGTAAAGTGGAGAAGGAAACTCAGAACCATTTGCTCCATCTATTCAGTCCATCACCCAAGGGTCTGAGAACGTGACTTGCAGCGCTGGGGCCAAATAGCAAAAGGCCTGCCGGAGCCAGCCCGAGCTGGCTGGACAGAAGCCTAACCATCCTGGAGATCAGGGAGACATAACTCAGCTGTAATAGCCTCTCCGGCAGGCCAGGGCTGCCATGGCAGGTGGGCAGGCTTCCTGTGTCAGGGTCTGAAGAGTGCTGGTCCCTGGCACACCCACAACCCTGTAATGAAGGGCAAGGCTGCCTATATAATCAGAGAGGGGCACACATAGCAATGCCCCTCCTAGCTGGCCGTGAAGGATTCGGTGGATCACTGAGACCCTTATTCTACTTCCTCTCCTACCAAAGAGCTTGTTTACCAGCTCATCTCTGTTCACTGGAACTTCTGAGAGAAGATATTGTCTTCCTAAGAGTACATGGCACTGGGGGAGCCCGGGCATTCACTCCTCAGCCCCCATCAGTCGCTGGTGAGAGCTGCTTCTGCTTCTGGTGGTGTTACCTATCCAGCAACGCAGCCCGCCCTAGAATAGGGACAAGCACATTCTCAGCCACAGAATGCCATCAGCGGGGGAGCTTGCTTGCAGCTGTAGCAAACTATGAGCATAGAAAGCAATGAGGAGAGCAGGGGTGCTATAGCCAGGGCCCTGTCGGTATCTGCTTTGGTCTGAACAGCCCACAGGCCATATCAAATAAAATGTCCCTTGCCTATGTGCCCAGGTCTTAGCATTACTTTTTCTAGAACCTTTTCTGAGATGTGACACACACATCACTGCCTTCTAGAGAGCCTTCAGAATGTTACCCAGGCCTTTCTCAATTACTCAGTTACTGAGCCCACCCAAAGGCAGTAGGGCCGAGAGGTGGATCCAATGACCCCAGGCCCTGCCTAGTCCCTCAAATAATGTCTGCTGAAGACACACAGCCCCCAGAGGCTAATTGAAACTCCCATGGCCTCCCTGAATTGGGGAAGAGTAGGAAATTATATGCCATTTATTTATTTTTTAAGGCTTGTTTTATTTTAATGGCTGATCTATGTAATCACAGAGGCCAGTATGTACAGACAAAGGGGGAGCTTTTATTTCTTGGTCTCTTCCTCCTTAAACCAAAGTCTTGATGATCTACTCCTTCTTGGCCTGGAGGCGCTCTTCACGGTGCCTGCGTGCTTCCTCGATCTTAGACCTGCCGGCCTCAGCCTGGTCAGCCAGGAGCTTCTTGCAGGCTTTGTCTGCCTTCAGGTTGTGAATATGTTCCATGAGAATCCACTTGTTTTTTGAACACATTCCCCTTCACCTTCAGGTACAGGCTGTGATACATGTGGCGATCAACCTTCTTAGATTCATGGTATCTTCTGTGACACATGTGGTGATCAATCTTCTGAGATTCACGGTATCTTCTGAGCAGCTGGCACAGAATCCTCATTCTCCTCATCCACATGACCTTCTCTGGCATTTGGGCATTGGCTGTACCCTTTCACATACCTATGCCCATGTGCCTGCCCTTCTGGCAGGCCAAGGTGTTTATCCAGCATTGAGCCAGGAATGGACAGTCACAGGCTTGCGGATGATCGGCCCATCTTTGATCAGCTTCCGGATCCGCTGATGGGAGTTGGCATTGGCGATTTCACTGGTCTCCTTGGGGTCCAACCAGACCTTCTTTTTGCCACAGCGGAGGACACTAGAGGCAAGCCTCTTCTGAAGCCTGAGCATACTCAGCAGTGAAAAGAAAGAACCAAGACGAAAGCAAGGGACAAGATGCCTGGGCAGGGGGGACCCTTGGCCACTGCTTTTCTCATGGAAAGGGGTCACCAAAACTAGGACCCTTCCTCAGAGATGTGCCCAACACTTGAGATGGACAGCCCAGCAATGCCCCAGAATGTTCTGTTGCCCCCACACTCAGTGGGCCCAGACCACTGCCTTCATCTGTAGTTCCCAAGCCGGCCTCTTCCCTGATACCACCTGCCATTTCACATGATCTACCCTTCCCATCCCCTCCAACCTGGCACTTCTGTTCTGCTCACACTGTGACTATGAGAAACAACAGCCAGTGGAAGAGACAGCCCTGATGATGAACTCAGCTCGCTTTAGTTTTACACGCGGTTGTCAGTCAGAAAGCCGTATGTCTGGGTCTGCACACACTTTTGCTATCAATCAGTAAAGTAGCCAGGGATTGTGGATGTTTGCATGGGGGGCTGAGGAGCTGGTTGTTCTGTGTCTACCCAGCCTGTTTCCTGTAGGGAGCACTTCTGACTTCTCTTTGGGCCTCCACCCCTTCCTCTCTCTCTCTCTCTGGCCACAACTTATGCAGTGGAACTCCTGACCCAAGCAAAGCCATCCAGCACCTTCCCTTCCCTGTCCTGAGGTGTCCTTAGTGGTGGTGGTGGGATTGGATCAAGGCTGGTTCAATCAAAATGAATCTCAGTAATTTCACTGGGTATTCTGGGACAAAGACACTCTCTTTTGCTGGACTTGGGGCTGTCAGGACACAGTGATGGAGAATGAAGCCCCTTAAAGGAAGTGAGGCCAAAGGATGAGCCCTGTGACATCATCCGAACCCTGAATCAAGCTCAGACTAAGCCAAATGTAACCTCTGGACTTCCAGCTTAAAAATAAGCATAAATTATCTTTGGGCTTAAGATACTTTGGTTTTTCTATCACTCATACCTTCAAAAAGAGTCCCAACCAGTGGATCTTGCAGTAGGCAGTTCCCTGGCTTTCTGGAGGATTTCTGAGATGACAGATGCTTCTCAGTGATCAGCTTTGCTGGTGGCAAGTGGAGCCATCTGTGCAGTAGCTGGGTGTTGCGAACCCTGCCTCTGTCCAGCTTTCTAGACTTACTCTCACCCTCTGATCAAGTCAGAAGCCTGGGGAGGAGAGGGGGCATCCTAGATTCCTCTGTTCCTTTGCTCCCTGAATCCAGTCAATCATCACATCTGATTAATTACACCTCCAGACAGCTCTCAACTGCATACACTACTCTCTCTTCTCTGACACCACCCTCATCGGAGCTCCTACCACCTTTTGTGAGGGCTCCTAAAATAGACTCCTAACCAGTCTCTCCATTCTACACTTACTCCCCAGTCCTTTCTCCACCTAACATCTAAAGTGGAATTGCAAAATAGAAATCAGATCATCATGTCAGTCCCTTCCCTGTTTCAGCCACTTAAATCATTTGTGTGTTTGTCTTATATACAATACTGTAGCCATAACAGCCACCACCTTTTGGTCTCTGGAATGTACCAAGCTGTTCGGTACGTACCAAGACTGTATTCATTTCCTATCTTACAGTTCTCTAGGTCGGAAGCCCACATGGGTCTCACAGGGCTAAAGCCTTGGAGTCTGCTGGAATGCATTCCTTTCTGGAGGCTGTGGGAGAGAATGTGTTTCCTTGCCTTCCAAACTCCTAGAAGCTGCCCGCATTCCAGTGTACAGCTCATCTTCAAATGTAGCATCTTTCTGACCCTTCTGTTGGCACACCATTCCCTGGCTGCAGCTGGGAAAGCTTCTCTCCTTTTAATGTTTCGTGTGATTAGATTGGGGCCCCCTGATAATCCAGGCTATCAACCCATCTTGAGGGCCACAACCTTAATCTGCAAAGTTTCTTTTGCTATGTTAGGTAAGATATTCACAGGCTCCAGGGATTCAGGTGTGAACATCTGTGGATGGGGGGCGGGGGCATTTTTCTGCAGACCACAGGCCTTTTGCACATGTTGTTTGCTTTACGTAAAGTGCTCTTCCACTCACTTCTCATCAGCCCAACTCCTCTAGGCCAAACTTTGGGTCCTCAGAGAGACCTCAGTAAAAATCTACTTTAAATTAGACTCTCTGGTTACTATGGCCCCTATTTCTTTCCCTCGTAGCACTTTCAGCAGTCTGTAATTAGATATATTTGTGTAATTGCTACTTGATCATTTTTCCCATTGGAGTGAAAACTCTGTAAGAACAGGAACTGTGCTGATTTTTCTATTTGCCCATTACATTAGCAGTCATCTGGTGGGTGCTCTGTGAATGAATGACTGGAGTGAAACTGACTTGGGACTTTAAGCTCAGCCCTGTCTCCTTCTTCCGGACCAATCCTTACCTAAGGCAAAAGAGATTTAAGGAGTTCCAACCTGGATTTCTGGGATCTGGTATCTAGCCTCCCTTGCTGCAACTCCATCCCCACCTCAGGCCCCCGTCATGATCCTGAGTACCCGCTCTGATGCTCTGGGTCCAAGGCCCTGTATTCATCATCTACCCTCTTTTCTCTTGTCCAAGGATTCCTGGATTCAAGTCTGCTACTCTTGAGCCCCTGCTGGGGAGGGAGTACCTTTCTTTTGCAGCACTTCTTGGAATTTAACACACGTTATCATCTGCCTCCCTCAGTAAGTGGTACACACCAAAAGGAGAGTGTTTGCTTTTCTCCTGTTCACTGTGGGACCGCAGGACCCCAGCCAGTATCTGCTCCCCTCTCCCAGACACCCAACACCTGCTGATGAATAAATGGATGCCTGCATTCTTCTATATCCTTTCTAGACCTTCCAGCCTTGCCTATGCATCACCACCACCCTCTGTGTGGGAGCACCTGGTCCCAACTGCTCTGCCAACTGACTACAGACCCTCCAAGGCCATGTCTACGCTTCTTGCTTCCAATATAGCCCTTGCACCTCTATGCCATGCTGCAGGAATTTTATCTTTAGTGCCAGTTCTAGGATTAATGCCAATCAGAAATAAGCACCACTTCAAAGAGAATATCGAATTTAGTCAAACAATATTTATTGAGCACCTACTCTACATAAAAATCAGAGGTGCACAAAAGTGAGCAACCACAGAAATGATCCTCAAGAATCCCACAAAATGGCAAAGCAACAAATAATTATCCTGGAGTAATCAGCATCCCAATTCCACTGCTACAGCTATGGGAGTGGGATGCAGTGGGAGGAAAAGCCAGGGGCTTCTCCAGTTGTCGCTGCCACCAGACCATTCTACTAACAGAAAAACTCATCTATAGGCTGCCCTAACCCTGGCTTAGGAGGAAGAGAGGCAGTGCAGCCTCATGGAAAACATTTGGATGAAAGCAAGAAGTGTTAATACGATTTTACTTCTTATTTAAATGTAATTAATGTCTGATTCCAGCCAGACAGAAGCTCAGACTCAAATGTTGAAAAGACTTGGGAAATCATAGGTCTTCTCCACATAACATCTCTCAGGTGAGGATGTCCCTGTCTAACTTCCTGCAGAAGGCCTACAGGAAGAATGAAGGTGGTGTCCACAGTGAGTCCGGAGCAGGGGCAGAGCTGGCCAACTAGGAGGGAGAGTTCAGTCTTCACAGGGCCGTGCCTCTCAGAGTCTCTTTCTCAGATGCCGAAGTGCTCAGTTGGGAAAACTGCAAAACAGTAGTAAAAAGATTTTCGAGTTGGAAATATGCAGCCCTGGAACTATTGATAGGAAGCAGCCAGATGGTGAAGTTCCATCATTTGCCACTGAGATGGGGAGATCCTGGGGCAGGTGAAGGACTGGCAAGCAGGTAACATCTCAGCCACCCATCAGTCTTGCTTGTTCATGGAATCCCATCTGAGAGCTGAGGGGAAGATGTTTGTGGATCTCGAGATGTTTCTCCAACGTATTTGCAAGTTGACATTAGTTCTTTACTCCAGGCCTTGGTTATGGCTGACGCAGAGTTTTACTAATGCAAAGTGATCTGCCAAACTATTTTGGCCGTGTTTTGCTGGAAGCCAGAGAGAAGACAAAGAACTCTCTAAAAAATAACAAGCAAAGCAGAATGCCCTGCCTGTCTCCCTGAGGTGACACCAGCTATTTTCCCATGAAAATAAAGAGAGCAAGGAATAATTAAGAGAAGGGGTGGAGGTGGGGAAACCCATCTGTAAAAACAGGAGGGTTTTTGATGATTTTTAAATAGCAAAAGAACAATTATATGATTTTATAGTGATTCAGATTTTTTGAAAATTGAGAGAAATTAAAAGGGAATTAATGCTATTGTTGTTTTTGTTTTCTATCCAGCATCTTGAAATGTTATGTGAGCATCAAAATAAGTTTTAAGAATCTCTGATGTGAAGGGGGCTCTGTGGGGCTTCCATGGTAATCCGGGTAAGCAAAGAGTGGATTAAGGCAGTAATTTTCAGTAGCTAAAAAAAGAACTACAAAGGCACAAGTGCTACCAATTATATCTCAACACAAACCAGTACCTCCTTAAGCCTCAACACAGAGAAGGCAAACAATTTCATTGTCAACCAGGGTGTTCTCGTAGAAAGCCGTGGAACATGCTGGGCGCATTAAAGGGGAGCTATCTCGCATGTGCAATTACTCAACACATCTTTAAAACTGTAAACACTTGTTCACATGTGGAGAAGTTTAGAGCCGTGCAGGCTTGGAAAACCCACCTGGCAGGCGGGTTCCCTCCACTTCTCTCCAGTTGAGTAACCATCCTCGGCGCCCTCTGCTCCTCTGAGAGCCAAACACCATCAGCAGAGAAATCATTAAGGAGTGGGGGACGGGAGTTCATACATGAGCTATTTTTATCCAGAGCACTCCCTTTTCTCCTGTCTTCGTTGATCTCCTCCATAAACCTTGCCTCCATCTTTCTCCCTGCCACCTGGTGCATCTGGGAATGTACCGGCACAGAAATGCCATCTGGCTTTTGGCTAGCGGCTTTCTCCAGCTTTGAAGGGTGAGTGGCACTGAGGATGCAGATATTTCCAAATAAACCCAGCAGAGGAAGATCGCCCAGGGTTGGTTTTTGAAACAGCAGAGTGCGTGACCGCAAAGAGAATACCCACCATGCACAGAAAAAATAATCTCTCCAAATGTGTTCAACAAAAAATGTAGAGAGCCCAAAGACCCCTGCCTATAAATATGGGAGTCAAATGGAAAGAAACAAGGTTTATTCTCCCCCATTGGCCTGGCTCACTGAGAACTGCACTCATATATATGTATGAATCATATGTCACACATGGAAAAGACCCGTGAGATCATGTTGCTCAACTTGCTGCCAACAGGAGGGCATGGCTGTTTCTCCTTTCCCAGGGCTGATGTTACAACGTCTCTAGAAAGGAACTGATTGTTTTACTTTCCTGGTTTAATTTGCCATTGTGAGGTCACTGGGGAGAGAGCAAAGTCCATCCCCTGGTCTCTCAGATCCACACACATCCTGGTCTCTGGAGAGACATTCGAAGGAGAAGTGCTCTAAATTCAAAGGGAAATACGCCCTGCCATGGAAAATGGCAATAAATCCATGAGAAATTAAAATTTTACTTGAAGTGGAAATTTTATCATCACCAAATTCTGCCAAATTTTGGATTTGGGGATTGGTAAAGAGGTTTCCAAAATGAAATGATGTCTAAAGGTTGTTTGTTTAAAAGGACGTAATATATAGTAAAAATGAAATAATCATCCCACCCAAATAAGAGTTATTTCTTTCCCAACAGACCTTTTCCAGGCTCAGTAATTTCACTGTTAATAGCAGAGTAAAAGTAATCAGCTAGGTAATGGGTACCACTAGCACTGAAGTCATTTAATTAGCACCAGTAAATGAGAGCTGCCCAGGTGCTCAGACGTAATTAGCTGTGCCCAAAACATCTCCCACACTGGCCAGCAAACAGAGTCAAGGACAGGGAGCTAAGCACCAGTGGAGAAGAATCTGCCCAAGCTGAGGATATGACCAGGTCCACGGTCCAACCCTTCAACAGACTGAGCAATGCCACAGTCCCCAAATCTTCAGGAAGGCCTCACACTTGAAGAGGAAGGAAAGAAATGAGTTATGGGCTCTGAGGTTTGAATGTTGTCTAGGTTTGAATCCTAGTTATATGCTTTGACAAGTTATTAAGATCTTTTTGTCTCATTTTTCTCACCTGCAGAAGGGGGATAACAATAAAATCTACCTGAGGTTCAATAGTTAATATGTGTAATGTGCTTAAAAGGCTAAAGAGTTAATATGTGTAATGTGCTTAGAAGACCGACTGCACATGGTAAGCCTTCTTTAAGTGTTGGTTAGAGTAAGAATAACTCTATTACTTTTGATTATTTTTGTTATAATTATATGTGTATCTCACTTTATTTTTACACCATCAATCAATCGTGGCTGCTTACAATCACACAGCCATAAATAGTAGAATCAGCAGAGTAGTAACAGAAGTACTAATTATAATAATGATGATAATAATGGCTTCTACTTCATACCTAGCATGTGCCAGATTTTGATCCAGATGCTCTACATCAGGAGTACAACCCACAAACCAAATCCAGCCTGCTACCTATTTTATAAATAAAGTTTTATTGAAACACAACCATGCCCATTTATTTACATACTGTCTATGACTGCTTTTGGCAACAATAGAATTGAGTAGTTGTGGCAGAGACCAGACAGATTGCAAGGCCTATCTGTCCTTTCATAGAAAATATTTGCCAAGCCCTGCTCCACGTAGCCTAAATTAATTCTTGCAATAACTTCTGAGGTTTTGTTTGTTTCCTGTATTCAGATAAGAAGACCATAACTCAAAGAAGGACAAGGATATGCCTAAAATCTCTCTGATGGGAGCTAGGCACCATTTGACTCCAACACCCACCCCTTCTGGCCATGTTCTACTGGCTCCAGGAGCCCAAAGCATGTTCCCTGTGCTGTGCCCATCACTGTCCACAGCAGTGGGAGATGAGCTGGGTACAGCCAGGTGGGTGCCACTGCTGAAGGTGCTCTGCTCTCTCTCCACAGAGGGACTGACCATCTGCAAAGCCAAGTCTTTCTGGCAATGACCCACTGAGTCAAACACTCTTCCCCTCACACACACATTAGTTTACTCATAGTCCTCGCTGTGGCTGCCTTGTTTGAGGCAGGATGTTGGCAGATGCAGGTGCCTTGCCAGGCCTGTCCCCTGACTTAGCTGGGGGCAGTTTCAGAGCTATGACAAGCAATGGGCATTGAGTTACTCCTCAGAGACTGGTTGGTAATACTGGTTTACCAAATGATGGGGTAATTACCCAGAGATCTGTAAAATTTCAAGTTTGTTCAGAAAGTCAAGGTTATTGCTACCACATGTGGTGGATGCAAAGAAACATTCTCCTTGTTGGAAAAGTGACCCAGATTTTAAAGTCTTTGAAGATAAAAGGATTGTCTTCACTTACCTTAGATGGTTGCCCATTTAAGGGTTACCCAGCAGTCACAGGTTACAAGTACAGTGGGAAGGGCCTCAAATGCTGGGTCTGGACATAGAAACATTCCCTTTTGATAGCAATGTGGACAGGAGCAATTCACTCCCTTTCTCTTCAACAACTAATGATCCAGATGATTCTGAAATCCTTGTGCTCTAAAGTTGTGTTCTATTCTCTGCAAGAAGGCCATTCTAGACAGTGTGACAATTTAGTGTATGGCCTTCGAAGTTATACCATCCAAGCTCACACACTTGCTCTACTGCGTGATCTTGGCTAGGGTAGTTAATTGGTCTGTACCTCTTTCTCTTCACTTGTAAAACAATGAGAATTGTGGTACCCACCTCTGCCATTTTAATCCTACTTTGAGTATTTAAAGAAACAAACCAGGTAAAACACTTAACTCAGTTTCTGGTCCACGATGACTATTCATGCATCATGGCAAGCAATATTTTCCTATTTGGGATAATCTCTGAGAAATCAGTTTATAAGGAAATCAACTGCAAACCCATCTAGTCAGAGTCAAGTTCACAAAAGCCCCTGGCCCTGATGCAGAATCTTTCAGCACTGTCTGGTTTTAACCTATATAACTTGAATTGGGAAGTTCTCCTTGCTGAAAATTCTGGGACTCTTGGAAGAAAGGGATGAAAGGTTTGCATAGTCTTTGTATTTTTCTCATCTCTGACTTTGTTTCTGCTATCCAAGCTCTATGCTCTGCTGGTTGGTGTTTATAAACTTCTGGCCAGTCCCAATTTGAGGTGTTGATCTTGGAGTCCTCAAAGGCAGAAGTTCTCAAATGCACAAAGTGTAGGCACATGTGGGTTCACGTGTGCTCTTCTCACCGCCTAGAACAACTCCTCCTCTCCTGTCTTTCCATTTAATTCCTTCAGCAGATGCCAGCTGAGCACCTGCTACATTCCATGATCTGCTCTAGTAAACAGGGCAATCTCCATTTCACATGGAGCTTACATTCTATAAGAGGTGTAAGGATGGTATATGAAAAAAAAAAAAGCCAAAAGATAGATACTCTATGTGTCAGTAAGTGATGCAAAGAAAAATTAAACACTGAGAACAGAGATAGTGAGAAGGGTACCTTTTTATTTAAGGCACTTGGGGAAGGCCTCTCTGCTCAGCAGAGATTAGAAGAAACTCAAAAGAGGTGAGAGTGTGAGCCCAGAAAATATTTGGGGGAAGAATTCTAGGCAATCACAGTAACAAAGGTCCTGAGCTAGAGGTGTACTTGGGAATTGGAGAAACATTGAGGGTCAGTGTAGAGCACAGAGGAGGTAAGGAAAAGAGAAGGAGGGGATGAGGTCAGAGAGCTGATGGGGAACCAAGATGAGTAGGGCCTTTGAAGACATGGTGAGGACTTGGGTGTTGTGTTTTGAGGGCAAGGAGATGCCTCCAGAGGCCACTGGGCAAAGTGGCAGAAGGCCCTGGAAGTTGAGCACAAAGATTCTAAAATACAGCTGGAATTCAAAACTCACTCCTGCTATCACTAGCAGCTCAAACCTATGGGCCACACCCATCTACAGTGGTCTTAGGATTTTCCATTTTAGATAACCTGGCTTCTACCACTTCACAATAACTCACAAGCTAACCCTGTTTGCTTCTTTCAGTACCCACTTCCACCAGCAAACTTTGTCGTTTTCAAGGTAAAGTGCTACGTTCAGTGTGATTTTCTAGTTTATTTGAATAGAGGTGTTTATGGTATTCTCTGATGGTAATTGGTATTTCTGTGAATCAGTGGTGATATCCCCTTTATCATTTTTTATTGTGTCTATTTGATTCTTCTCTCTTTTCTTCTTTATTAGTCTAGCTAGCAGTCTATTTGTTAATTTTTTTCTAAAAACCAACTCCTGGACTCATTGATTTTTTTTGAAGTGTTTTTCATGTCTCTGTCTCCTTTAGTTCCACTCTGATCTTGTCTTCTGCTAGCTTTGGGGTTTGTTTCCTCTAGGTTCTCTAGTTCTTTTAGTTGTGATGTTAGGGTGTCAGTTCTTGATCTTTCTAGCTTTTTGATGTGGACATTTTTACATTTTACATGGCGATTATTACAATTCAAGGTGAAGTTTGGGTAGGGACAAAGAGTCAAACCATATTATTCTACCTTTGGCCCCTCCCAAATCTCACATCCTCACATTTCAAACCAATCATGCCTTCCCAACAGTCCTCCAGAGTCTTAATTCATTTCAGCATTAGCTCAAAAGTCCACAGTCCAAAGTGACATCTGAGAAAAGAGAAGTCCCTTCTGCCTATGAGCCTGTAAAATCAAAAGCAAATTAGTTACTTCCTAGATACAATGGGGGCACAGACAGTGGTAAATACAGCCATTCCGAACAGTAGAAATCAGACAAAACTAAGGGGCTAGAGGCCCCATGCAAGTCCAAAATCCAGAAGGGCAACCAAATCTAAAGCTCCAAAATGATCTCTTTTGACTCCATGTCTCACATCCAGGTCATGCTGATGCAAGAGATGAGTTCCCATGGTCTTGGGAAGCTCCACCCCTGTGGCTTTGCAGGGTAGAGCTTCCCTCCCAGCTACTTTTGCAGACTGGCCTTGAGTGTCTGCAGATTTTCCAGGTACATGGTACAAGCTATTGGTGGATCTGCCAGTTGGAGTCTGAAGGATGGTAACTATCTTCTCACAGCTCCACTAGGCAGTGCCCCAGTGGAGACTCTGTGTGGGGGCTCCAATCCAACATTTCCTTTCTGCACTGCCCTAGCAGAGGTTCTCCATGAGGGCCCCACCCCTTTAGCAAACTTATTCCTGGACATCCAGCCATTTCCATACATCCTCTGAAATCTAGGTGGAGGTTCCCAAACCTCAATTCTTGACTTCTGTGCACCCACAGGCTCAAATCGTGTGAAAGCTGCCAAGGTTTGGGGCTTGTACCCTCCGAAGCCATGGCCCAAGCTGTACCGTGGCCCCTTTTAGCCATGGCTAGAGAGGCTAGGGACACAGGACACCAAGTCCCTAGGTTGCACAGAGCAGGGGGGCCCTGGGCCTGGCCCATGAAACCATTTTTTTTTCTCCTAGGCCTCTTGACCTGTAATGGGAAGGGCTGCCACAAACATCTCTGATATGCCCTGGAGACATTCCCATTGTCTTGGAAATTAACATTTGGCTCCTCATTACTTATACAAATGTCTGCAGCTGGTGTGAGTTTCTCCCCAAAAAATGGGTTTTTCTGTTGTATTGTCAGGCTGCAAATTTTCCAATGCTCTGCTTCCCTTTTAAACATAAGTTCCAATTCTAAACCATATCTTTGTGAATACATAAAACTGAATGCTTTTAATAGCACTCAAGTTATCTCTTGAATGCTTTGCTGCTTAGAAATTTCTTCCCCCAGATGCCATAAATCATCTCTCTCAAGTTCGAAGTTCCACAAATCTCCAGGGCAGGGGGCAAAATGCCACTGGTCTCTTTGCTAAAGCATAACAGGAGTCACCTTTGCTCCAGTTCCCAACATGTTCCTCATTTCCATTTGAGTCCACCTCAACCTGGACTTCATTGTCTATATCACTATCAGCATTTTGGTCATTCAACAAGTCTCTAGGAAGTTCCAAACTTTCTCACATCTTCCTGTCTTCTTCTGAGTCCTCCAAACTGTTCCAACTTCTGCCTGTTACCCAGTTCCAAAGTTGCTTTCACATTTTTTGCTGTCTTTACAGCAGCTCCTCACTCTACTGGTATCAATTTACTGTATTAGTCTGGTCTCATGCTGCTAATAAAGACATGCCCAGGACTGGGTAATTTATAAAGGAAAGAAGTTTAATGGACTCATAGTTCCACATGGCTGGGGAGGCCTCACAATCATGGTGGAAGACAAAGGAGAAGTAAAGGCACATCTTACATGATGGCAAGCAAGAGGGCTTGTGCAGGGGAACTCCCATTTATAAAACTGTCAGATCTCATGAGACTTATTCACTACCATGAGAACAGTATGGGGGAAATCACCCCCATGATTCAGTTATCTCCACCTGGTCCCTCCTGTGACATGTGGGGGTTATTACAATTCAAGGTAAGATTTGAGTAGGGACACAGAGCCAAACCATATCAGGTACATTGTCTCTTTGTTTTCATTGGTTTCAAAGGACTTCTTGATTTCTACATTAACTTCATTAGTTATCCAGGATCCATTCAAGAACACGTTGTTCAATTTCCATGTAGTTGTGGTTTTGAGTGAGTTTCTTCATCTTGAGTTCTAATTTGATTGTGCTGTGGTCTGAAAGACTGTTTGTTATGATTTCAGTTCTTTTGTATTTGCCAAGGGAGGAGTGTTTTACTTCCAATTATGTGATCTATTTTAGAGAAAGTGTCATGTGGCACTGAATAGAATGTGTATGCTGTTGTTTTGGAGGTGGAGGGTTCTGTAAATACCTATCAGGTCCACTTGATTCAGAGCTGAGTTCAAGGCCTGAATATCCTTTTTAATTTTCTGTCTTGATTATCTGACAGTGGGGTGTTAAAGTCTCCCACTATTATTGTGTAGGAGTCCAAGTCTCTTTGCAGGTTTCTAAGAACTTGTATTATGAACCTGGGTGCTCTTGTATTGGGTGCAAATATATTTAGAATAGTTAGTTCTTCTTGTTGAATTGATCCCTTTGCCATTAGGTAATGCCCTTGTCTTTTTAAAATTTTTGTTGGTTTAAAGTCTGTTTTGTCAGAAACTAGGATTGCAATCTCTGCTTTTTTCCGCTTTCCATTTGCTTGATACATTTTCCTACATCCCTTTATTTTGAGCCTATCTGTGTCTCTGCACATGAGATGAGTCTCTTGAATACAGCACACTAATAGGTCTTGACTCTTGCCATTCTGTGTCTTTTAATTAGGGCATTTAGCCTATTTACATTTAAGGCTAATATTGTCATGTGTTAATTTCATCCTGTCATCATGATACTAGCTGGATATTTTGCAGACTTGTTGAGGTAGTTGCTTCATAGTGTCACTGGTCTTTGTACCTTAGTGTGATTTTGCAATGGCTGGTAACAGCTTTTCATTTCCACATTTAGTGCTTCCTTCAGGAGCTCTTGCAAGGCAGGGTTGGTGGTGACTAATTCCCTCAGCATTTGCTTGTCTGAAAAGGATTTTATTTCTCCTTCACTTATGTATGGCCACATATGAAATTCTGGGTTGGAAGTTCTTTTCTTTAAGAATATTGAATATTGGTCCTGAATCTCTTCTGGCTTATGGGGTTTCTGTGGAGAGGTCCACTGTTATTCTGTTGTGCTTCCCTTTGTAGGTGACCTGGTCTTTCTCTCTGGCTACCCTAAACATTTTTTCCTTCATTTCAAACTTGGAGCATCTGATGATTATATGTCTTAGGGTTCATCTTCTCATGGAGTATCTTACTGGGGTTCTTTCAATTTCCTGAATTTGAATGTTGACCTGACTTGTTAGTTTGGGGAAGTTCTTCAGGATGATATCTTGAAGTATATTTTCCAGCTTGGTTCCATTCTCCCCATTTCTTTCAGGTACCCCAATCAGTTGTAGGTTCAGTCTTTTTACATAATCCCATAGCCTTCAGAGGTTTTGTTTGTTCCTTTTCATTCTTTTTTCTCTAATCCTGTCTCCCTGTCTTATTTCAGCAAGATAGTCTTCAAGCTCTAAAATTCTTTCCTCTGCTTGGTCTATTCAGTTATTGATACTTGTGGTTGCATTGCAAAGTTCTCGTGTTATGTTTTTCAGCTCCCTCAGGTCATTTATGTTCCTCTCTAAACTTGTTGTTCTGGTTAACAGTTCCTGTGATATTTTGTCATAGTTCTTAGCTTCTTTGCATTGGGTTAGAACATGCTCCTTTAGCTCAGCCAAGTTTGTTATTACCCACCTTCTGAAGCCTACTTCTGTCAATTCATCCATCTCAGCCTCTGCCCAGTTCTGTGCCCTTGCTGGAGAAGTGTTGCAATCATTTGGAGGAGAAGATGCCCTCTGGCTTTTTGAGTTTTCGGCATTTTTTCATTGATACTTTCTCATTGTTGTGAGTTTATCTAGCTTTTATCTTTGAGGCTGCTGATCTTTGGATGGGGTATTTTGGGGGACTTTTTTTGTTGATGCTGTTGTTGTTGTTGCTTTCTGTTTGTTTTTCTTTTAATAGTCAGGCCTCTATTTCATAGGGCTGCTGCTGTTTGCTGTGGGTCCACTCCAGGCTCTATTCACCCGGGTCCTCCCACACCTGGAGGTGTCACCAGTGGAGGCAGCAGAACAGCAAAGATAGCTGCCAGCTCCTCTGGAATCTGTCCCAGAGTGGCACTGACCTGATGCCAGCAGGAATGCCCCTGTAAAATGTTTCTGGTGACCCCTGTTGAAGGGTCTCACCCAGTCAGTTACCCTGCTTTGGGCTCTTCATCACCCTGGATTTCTTCTTTCTTAGCAGTCACCAGCTTTTTTTTTTTTTTTTTCCTGCTGCATTTCTTACTACAGTATAAGCTCAATGGGGAAGAAACCATGCTTTATTTGCCCTTTATTCCCAGAGTACATAGTAAGTGCTCAATAAATATTTCCTAAAATAAATGAATGAGTAAATATAGAAGTGCCACCTCTCCTTACAGAGCAGCTTCCACCCCCTCCAAACCCCCACACCACCAAGAATGGCTATGTTCACTCAATGGGCTGGACCACCAACCAACTGAGGATTAAGACCAGGGGGAGGGGAAGAAACCTGGCTAGAGCCAGTGTTCCTCAGCAGGGATGCTACCAGTGTTTTGGATGAAATCCTTCCTTTAGGACACTTGACATCCTAGACCCCAAATAGGAATGCTTGACTCACTCCTAGTCCCTGTGAGAACCACAGTTCTAGCATCTTACAATGGTGCCACTGTGATCTCTGTTGAAAATGCGCCACAATCTGAAAGAGACACACACTAATTACTAACAAAGCACAGGTATTTGCATGCTACACAAATCCTGCAGTTTTTCCTAATAAGTGTATTCAGAAAGGCAGGGTAAAAGTGCTTATAATAATTAAAAATCTTGTTTTTAGATTTTCCCAAGACCGTCCTGAGGTTAGCATCCCAGGAATTCCTTCATTCCTTCATTCCCAGGCAGGCCAGGATGATCAGCAAACCTAGGCGTCAATGTGACCTTTGAAGGATGCATGCTCTTTTCCAGAAGCTGGCCTGCAGGACTGTTGCAAGTAGGTCTCAGATAACTGTCCATTCTCAGTGTGGCAGAGAATCTCTGATCACACCCTTACCATTGCAGATTGGAGGATGGACTCTTACAGAGGCATGTGACTCTTCCATGTTCACCCAGTAAAGTTTTTCCATGACAGCCGTTTCCTGCTCAACATCAGCATCCAAAGTAAAAAGTAATGTATATATTACTATATCCTTCAGTCTCTTCAGGAATTCATGCACTCCTCTTATCTCTGACTGGCTCCTGGCTGTTTCTAGGCGTGAATAGAGCATGGCAGAAGGCAGGAACTGCACAGGAGATAATAACGAGGCATCCTGTGATCTTCACCCCATGCCTTATTGGATCAACTGTGAAGCCATGAGTATGAGCAAATGATTCTGGAATAATAGGACATACGCAAATGACTAAAATTTCAGGGGCTTTAGTTTCTCTACAACTAAGAAATAAACTTAGCTGCTTGCCAAACTGCATATTGAGATATTTAAGAAAGCAGGGGGAATTTAACAATTAAAACTATCTCCATCTTAATTTTTTTAAAGCAGGGATAAAAGGCTATAGGCCCGAGTTCCAGGCTCCTGCCCTATCTGCCTATCAAGTTACCTTTAACTCGGTGATTACAATGCAGACGGGAGTGCCTGGATGTGGCCACATGAAAAGCACCTTGGTGGTTATCTCACAGTCGGCCGCTCACAGAACAAGAAGGGTCTTTCATGCGGTGGTGTAGGGCCCAGGGAGCACAGAGATGCTCAGGGCACCTCAGTGTTCCAAAGCAAGGCTTCATATCGCAGCCACTCAGGTGGAAAGAAGGGCCTGCCCCGTGCCCCTCTGCTCACATCTAGGGTCACAGATGAATAGAGCCTGATTGAGGAGCAAAGCAAGCCTCACAAGCAGCTCGATGATGTGCAGAGGAGGGTGTTTTGTTCAGAGATAAGGCTGGAGTCGGGGAGGCTGTGGGGTTCCTGGGGCAGTCAGTTGATATCATCGGAGACAAACAGCATTGCTGAGAATGGCCATCTCCCTTCTGGGCATGATGAAGCCGAGAGGACAGTGTGGCTTGTGTAGGTGCCAATGGGAGCTGTGTCTCCAACTGCTTCCAGGAGGCTTAACTTCCAAGAATAAATAATCGACTTTAAATTTCACTCCATTTATTTGAGTTTTGTGGCCTCAAATAATTTTCCATTCCATACAACCTCAAAAATACCAGCCATCATTTGTTGAGAGCCTCTGCCAGACAGGGGCAAGGGCAGTAAGCACAATGGTTAAGAACACAGGCTCTAGAAGGAGGCTCCAAATCCTGCACAGAGTAGGTGCTCAATGAACAATAACTACTGTGGTTATTATGGACAAACCCCATAACAGTGATGGCCACTGGTTGCAAATGACCACCTTAAAAAAAAAAAAAAAAAAAAAAACATTAACACAGGATGTCTTTCCATTTATGTATACCCTCTTCAGTTTCTTTCAAGAATGTGTTACAGTTTTCAGTGTATAAACCTTTTACCTTCTTGGTAAAATTTACTCCTAAGGATTTTATTTTCTGATGCTTGCGATAGTTTAGATGTTTTCCTCCCCAAATCGCATGTTGAGATTTTCTTGATTTCTTTTTCAGATAGTTTGTTGTTAGTTTATAGAAATGCTACCGGTTTCTGCACGTTGATTTTATATCCTGCAACTTTACTGAATTTGCTTATTGCTTCTCAAAGTTTTTTGGTGGAGTTTTCAGGGTTTTCTACATATAAGATCATGTCATCTTCAAACAGAAACTATTTCACTTCTTTTTTTCCAACTTGGATAGCTTTTGTTTCTCTTGCCTAATTGCTATGATCAGGACTTCTAGTACTATGTTGAATAGCAGTGGCGACAGTGGAATCCTTGTCTTGTTCCTGATCTTAGAGGGAAAGGCTTCAGCTTTTTACTGCTGATATAGTATAAGCTGTGGGCTTGTTTTATATGTCCTTTATTATGTTGAGGTACATGTATCCTACAACTAGTTGACAGTTTATATCATAAAAAATCTGCTGGATTTTGTCAAATGCGTTTTCTGCATCTAATGAGGTGATCACATGATTTTTATCATCTTTATTGTTAGTACAGTATATCAAATGTGTTGATTTCCATATTTCTATGGTTTGAATATTTGACCCCTCCAAAACTCATATTGGAACTTAATCCCCAATGTGACAGTATTGAGAGGTGGAGAATTTAATAGGTGATTGGGGAATGATGGTTCTGCCCTTATAAATGGATTAATTCATTCATGAATTAATGGATTAAAGAGTTAATAGATTACTGGGAATCATGGGAGTGGGACTGGTGGCTTTATAACAAGAAGAAGATAGCTGAATGAGCATGCTCAGCTTCCTCACCATGTGATACCATATGCTTTCTTGAGACTCTGCAGTGAGTCCCCAACAGCAAGAAGACCTTCAGCAGATGTGGCTCCTTGACCTTAGACTTTTCCACCTCCATAACTGTAAGAAATAAATTCATTTTCTTTATAAATTACCCAGTTTCAGGATTTCTGTTACAGACAATAGAAAACAGAATAAGACATATATGTTGAACCATCCTTGTATCCCAAGGATAAATCCCTCTTCATTATTGTGTATGATCCTTTTAACATGCCCCTGAATTGCTAGTATTTTGTTGAGGATGCTTGCATCTATGTTCATGAAGGATATTGGCCTGTGTTTTTTTCTTTTGTAGTGTCCTTGTCTCACTGTAATATCTGGATAATGCTGACTTTGGAAAATAAGTTTGAAAGTGTTCTTTCCCTTCTTTTATTGTTTGCTTTTTTGTTGTTGTTGTTGAAGAGTTTGAGAAGGACTATCATTAATTCTCCCTCAAATGTTTGGTAGAATTCACCAGAGAAGCCACCAGGGCCTGAGCTTTCTGTTAGGAGACATTTTATTACTGAGTCAATCCTTATCCACTATTGATCTCTTTCAATTTTCTATTTCTTCATGATTTAGTCTTGGTAGGTTGTGTGTTTCTAAGAATTTACCCACTTCTTCTAGGTTATCCAATTTGTTGGCATATAATTGTTTATGATCTTTGTATTTTTGTGATATCAGTTGTTATGTTCTCTCTTTCACTTACAATTTATGAGTCTTCTTTTTTCTTCATTAGTCTACGTAAGTTTTGTCAATTTTGTCTGTCTTAAAAATCCAATTCCTAGTTTTATTGATCTTTTCTATTGAGTCACTTTGATTCTTCACAAGCCATTACAGATGTAGCCTTCCTTAAATCCCAAGTTGTTAGCAGGGTCTGAAAGGTCTCAAAGGATCAGGTTCTACCTGCTTTCATCCTTCCCCATTCTCCCCTTGCTTACTCTGTTCCAGCCAAAACTGTCTCCTTGTTATTCCTGTCACTAGGAGCACACTCCCACTGTCCCCTCTGTGGGGAACACTTCTCCCCCTGATACGTGCATGGCTCACATTCTCACTTCATTCAATTCTCTGCTCAAATGTCACCTCATCAAAGAGAATAGTATCAGTTTCCTTAATTCTAGATGCTGCGACAGAAATTGTAGTCAACTAATGTAATAAATAACATCTAGAATTGTTTACTTTAGTTAAGAAATTGGTACTAGAATTGGGGTGATGTTATAATCAATATTTGTTTAGTAGCAAAACGTGATAAAAGTTTATTTCTCATTTATGCAAAATTCAGTGAGGCTTGAAAAGCTCTTCTGTTCATATCTCCCCGAGGTGGTGACTCAGGGATCCAAGCTGTCCCATCTTGGATTTGCATCATTTAATATTACTTCAAAAGGGGGCAGGGGAAGAGTCTGGGAGATTGCATGGGATGTTTCTAAAGACCATCCCTGAAAGTGCCTTACAGTACTTCACCTACCTTTCTTTGAACACAGTCACAGAGACAGAAGCTCACCGCCAGGAACACTGGGAAATGTAGGCTTCCACTGCGGCTTTGACTCTGCCACAAGAGTTACACCTGGATTGGAATTCTGCCTCTGTCTGCTAGCTGGGAGCTCTTTGGATCTTTTCTTTCATTCACAACTTGGAACTAATGATGCCTACCCACAAGATGTACAGAATGTCACATATACAGTAAGTGATAAGTATTTGCTTATTAATGAATTTAGATTAAAAATTATATAGGCCTAAACTCTTGAATTCAATTGTCTTAAATATAAAAATATTAAAATACGAAGCAAAATGACAAAAAAAGAAAAATGGAAAAAACAAAGAAAAGAAATTAAGCAAAATAACTCTGAAACTAAAGAATAAAATTTTATACCAAGAGGATAGTTGGGGAAAATGACACTATTAAACATAAGCAATCTGTCAACAATTGAATGTCAGTGTAATCTCTTTCTTTTCTGATCTATTTTCATACATGGTCCTTCTCCTCCTCTTCCCCAGCAAATTACTCCTTCTCCCCTTGTGAAACCAGAAAACTATGAAGAATCATTTGTAATTTTTAAAATGTTTAATTAACAGAGTTTTCTAATAGCAAGAGATATGAAATAGACAATATATTAGGGGAAAATCTCATATTAACACCACAAAGGTTAGAGTAGATAATTAAGAATTAATGAATATCCTATAAAAATTTCCATAGGGATTAACTATACCAGAGAAATGCAGTAGATACAATTTAGGGGTGTGAGTTCCTTAATTAATTACAAAGAAATGTTTATTTTACACAGGGGCCATCCCTGAGAGGGCTTTCCCATGAGCCAGGGGAGTGAGTGTTCAAGAAGGCAGCTTCCAATGACTCAGACCCCTCACCCAAGGTAAGGACTGAAATGAGAATTGAGCAACTAGAGGCTTATGCTCGCCCTTACTGAGAGCATTCTGCAAAGCAATACAGACCAAAGGAGGTCCCAGCATGGGAGAGATGAAACAAATGAAGTTGGAGAATTGACACATGGCATCTACTTTTTAGAGAATGTTGTAGTGAAGAGAATGAGAAAAAAGCTACTCTTTGACAGCGTGGCAAGGTCAAGAAAAGTTTTGTTCATTGATTGTCACATATGTTTGTTATTTGATTATTTTAAGAGAAGGGGGAATGAGCTTTCTAGACAGGCTGAGGAAAGCAGCAGAGAGGTAGCAACCAACTATACAAGGACCCCAGGGTATATCAAGGTCCTGTGGTGGCCTTGGAGGGTTGAGCCCAGTAAGGCCTGGAGGAGTTGGCCTAGGGTTGGAGAAAACGTGAGAAGAATGGGAGGAGACACGAATACATTTGGAGGTTATCGGGAAGCAAGTGAATGGAGTTCCCAGCAGATCTCACATGCCTCTGATCTCAACATCCCTCTGCTAAGAAATAGTATGAAGAGGGGGCAGGAAGAGTGAGTGGTAAATGTGGAAACAAACCACTTCACATATGACAGAAGAATCAAAGGTGGCATATTCATTTTCTATTGCTGCATAACAAACTACCATAATCTTATATTCATTTGTTACCTCAGTTTCTGTGGGCTAAGAGTCTGGGCATAGCTTCTCTGCTCATGGTCTCATTAGGCTGCAATTGAGGTGTTGACTGAGTTATATTTTCATCTGGAAGCTCACCTGGGGAAGAATCTGCTTCCCAGTTTATTCAGGTTGCTGGAAGAATTCATTTCCTTATGGCTGAGTGTCCTGACTTTTTGCTAGATGTTAGCTAGAAGCCAACCTCAGGTCCTAGAGGCTGCCTGCAGTCCCTTACCAATGGGCCTCCTCAGCAAGGTCACTTACTTCATCAGGGCCACCACCGTTTGAGATATAGGCTTCCTTGAATCCAAAGTTGTTAGCATCAGGTCCCACCTGCCTTCATCCCTCACCATTCCCCAACCCGCTTGCTTACCTTATCCCAGCTACAATGGCCTCTTTGGTATTCCTCTGTCTCTAGCAGGAGTCTCTAGCTCTCATATGCCCAAATTTTGCACAATGTAACTCACCCACAGGAGTGACACACAGCCACCTTTGCCACATCCAAGCAAGTCAAAGGTGCTGCTCACACTCAAGAGGAAAGCATTATACAAAGGAATGAACACCAGGAGATAGCATCACTAAGATCACCTTAGAATCTGTCCGTCACAGACACTTGCTTAGTGTGGGTGTCCAGAGTCAGAATCTAGTGCAGGGACTGGGGCAAAGGCTCCTGGCACTGGTGCCTCTTGAGTCAGCTGACACAGATGAAGCCTTAGCTTCTCCACTCTCTGTTTGTTTGCTTGCTTGTTTATTTAGAGGTTTTGCCATGCTGTTTTGCAGTGGGGGGAAAAAAAAAAAAAAGAAGGGAGGTGGAGTTAGTAATATTTATTTTCTGAAAGAGAAATCTCTTCTCCTGTAAAGGTTAAAAGAGCTGTGTTATTTGTGTTTCCTTGGCCTAGGTTTTCAAAAACCTGAGTAACAAGTGTCCAAATACCTCCATGTACTGACAGAATTACTTCTCCTGCTTAAATGTCTCAACACCCATGGGGACAACTTGGGGTGAGGGAGACAATAGTATCCCTGCCCCTGACCTTGAATTTCAAGTCTCAATCTTTATTGACAGAGAGCCAAACCTTTAGTCTTCACAATTGTACAAAACAAAATCACCAGCACTCTGCCTTTCAGCCCAGACTGGCCATCTTCATAGTTGAAAACAACGGCCCCTTGTTGGGTTAGAGAGCTACAAATGGAATAGTGGGGCTGAATCAGCAAACTGTGTTCGGTGTGTGTACACTGACAGTGGAGAGATGACAAACAGATCCCTGGAACAATGAGCAACAGGCACGTGATTCTGGAGGCGTGTGAATGTGTAATTCTGACTAGCACTCTTCGTAATGAAAGTGAGGCACAGAAATGCCAAGAACACACAAAGCATTTGCTGTCAATGCATTTGTACTGCAATTGTTTAGGCACTCTTTTAATCAAGCCATAATTGGTGCTGGGAAATTAACACATGGGCACCTCTCTAAAAATCTTACAGGCCCTAATTGTGCTCACAGTCTCAAAAGCACCATGTGGTACTGAAACAAAACTTCAGAATTAAAACTTTGCTCCCTCAATTAGGGTTTTCTGTTGCTACATAACCATGATTTCATTAAGGAGGTCCTATGTTAAGATACAAATGCCATGAAATCTGAGGTCAGCCTCCCATGAATTGTTCGAATCCCTATCTTCAAACACCTTATCAAGCAAGCATATAGCTTCTACTGGTGTTCCTCCAGGGATTGTGAACTTACTACTTACTATGGGAGTCCTGTAATGGACTGAAATCTGCCTCCTGGTAAGTTCTATCCAAGATCCAAGATCTATCTACAGGAGCTACACATTCTAAGTGTAACTTTTTTCTTCCCCTTGACAGGCTGTCAGATATTAAGAATCAGACTTCTTCCTGAAGAGTGACTTCAAGGATGGGCACTATACAAAAAATGGAATGTCTTAGATTGGCTTTCCAGAAAAGTGCCTGAGATAAAGACAAGCAATATATTAAGGTTTCTGGAAAGACAAGTAATGAAGTACAGGAAGCAGGAGAAGGGAAAGGGGAGGAAGACAAACAAGGGGGCAACTTCAGGCAAAGCCTCACCAAACCCTAGAGCTAAGAAAAGCTTCGGAGCTGTCCTATCCCTAGTCAAGGCTGTTGGGCTTTCATATTCCCACCCTGAGAATTGTTGGTCAAGGGCTGCCCAGCACTGGGGGAGGGCCACTGTAAACTCCCAGGAATTGCAACTCCACACATATCAGCAAAGTGCTCTGGTATCCTAAGGGAAGTTCTAAATAAAAATAAATAAATAAATAAATAAAAATTTAAAAAGGACACAGATTCCCACGCTGAAGGCAAAAGCATCTGATACCTGGAAAGGGATGTACAGAAATGGTTTTAAAAAAAGATCCAAGGGGGATCTTTATGGAGCAGTCACATATTGGCTATAAAAAAATAATAACTGGCAGTTACATAGTGAGCAGCGAGAACTGCAGCTGCATTCCATCACTCAGCAATGAGAACATCTGACAGCAATGTGCCTGCCTCCCAGGTAGAAGATGGGAGGCCACCTCTCTGGAAAAGCAGCCGTTCTGACAGAAAAATTCAGAAGCGCTGAAGGTTTAGGGTTCCCAAAGGATGAAGCTGAATCGACCTATAGTGAATGTATAAATAGACAACACACACACACACACCAGTCTTAAATACAAACAATCAATGAGCACAATAAATTTAAGGAACATCTTAAGGAAATCAAAGCAAACAAAATTTAAAAATAAACATGTGAAAAATCAAAGTAATGGTTTTAAATAAAAGAACACAGCAATTGCTATTCTCAGAAAAGCAAGAGAAGTTATTTTACCCATGAAATAAGAATCAGAGGTTATGTAAAAGGAGTTGACATAAAACAAGAATAATTAAAATATCTTAAAAAGCAGAGTAGACATAAAAGATTCAATAAAATTTTTGGAAGACAAAGTTAATGAAGAACAAGAAGAAGAAGAAGGAGGAGGAGGAGGAAAAGGAGAAGGAGAAGAAGAAGGAGAAAGAAGGAGAAGAAGAAGGAAAAGAAGAAGAGGAAAGAAGAAAGAAAGAAGAAAGAACGAACTAGCAAGGTAGGAAATAAAATGACAGCATAACTCTAGGTGATCCAACATCCTAGAAAATAGGTGTGTTCCAGAAAAGAGGACTGAAGAGAGAAAATTATTTTAAAAAACTCAAGCCTCAGACTTCTCAAACTACTGGATGGGGGCAAAACTTTCAAAATTCTGAGGAAAGATGATTTCAAACCTAGAATTCCATTTCCAGCTTGACCATTCATTAAGTTTGAGGGTAAAATAAAGATATTTTGAGAACATTCATTCCTAAAACAGACCTCTTATGCGTCCTTCTATTTAGGAAGCTTTAGAGCATGTGCTCCATTAAAAAAAAAAAAAAAAAAGGAAAGAAAAATTAGGACAGTTACAAAGTAGGAAGAAAAAATGGGATACAAGAAGCAGGGGCCCTAACACAGAAGAAGGAGAATCCCTGGCGTCCTGATTAAGGAGACACAGGTTAGCCACCACATAGCAAACCTAGGGAGCAGACATTCAGGGTTGGAATTTAAGAATGGAGAGCAACAAAAAATGTCTTCACAGAAAAGGATACAACTGAGAGATTAGCTCATGAGAGGATATTTACACTTCTAGTGAAATGTTTCAGGTTATACTAGTGGTAAGCACTAGAAAACTAAGAAAACAAAGAAGATAATTATTAGCTCCAGGGAAAAGAAAAAGCTGCAGAAGAAACATAGTCATAGTACACTACATGACTCAGCTCAAAATATATACTACAACAAAGAGAGTATTACATATTAAATACTCTAACTAAAATATAATGTAACTATCAGGGAGGGTAGAAGAAGAGAAATGGAGGAAGGGTGGAAAGAGGGCATGTGTAAGTTACATCCTTGCCTTCAACAACAGGTCAGTAGACAATCTCTAGAATTAAAAAGAAAAATCATGGAATTGAAGTGTATATTAACTTTCTATCACTGCCATAACAAAGTACCAATAATTTAGTAGCATTCAACAACACAAATTTATCTTAGTGTTCTTCAGTTTAGAAGTCTAGGTCCGGTGCAGTGGCTCACGCACTTTGAGAGCCTGAGGCAGGCGGATCACCTGAGGCCAGGAGTTCGAGACCAGCTTGGCCAACATGGTGAAATCCCATCTCTACTAAAAACACAAAAATTAGCCAGGCGTGTTGGTGGGTGCCTGTAATCCCAGTTACTCAGGAGGCTGAGGCCGGAGAATCACTTGAACCCAGGAGGTGGAGGTTGCAGTGAGCTGAGATAGTGCCATTGCACTCTAGCCTGGGTGACAAGAGCAAAACTCTGTCTCAAAAAAAAAAAAAAAAAAAAAAGAAGTCTAACACTGGTCTCACTGGAGTGACCATCCAGGCAAAATCCAGGGGTCAGCCGGGCTCTGTTTCTTTCTGGAGACTCTGAGGGGAAACCGTTTCTTTGCTCTTTGAACTGCTGGAGGCTGCTCACATCTCTTGGCTCATGGCAAAGAGCCAGTGATGATGTATCAAGTCTGAGTTCTAACTTCTGCTTTCTTCTTCCACTTTTAAGGTCCCTTATGATTACATTGGCTCCATCCAGAGAATCCTGGATAATTTTCCTATTTTAAAGTCAACTGACTAGCAGCCGTGATTCCACTGGTGGCCTTAATTCCCCTTTGCCGTATAAACTAACATATTCACAGGTTGTGGGAATTAGGACATGGACACCTTTGGGTTAGGAAGGACAACTATTCTGCCAACCCAGAGTGTAAGTGTGTATTGGGAAGTGTGAGAAGAAGCTGTGAAAGAGTGAAAAATAGCTCCTCCTGGGGTTAGGGAAGAACAGGGTAGAGCCATCTGTTTTCCTTATAAACTAGTACTACTCTTTGCCTTTTAAAAAAAAACCTATGTTAATGTATAACTTTAATTAAAATAACAATTAAATTACAAAACAAAACTGCTGGGCCGGGCGCAGCAGCTCAAGCCTGTAATCCCAGCACTTTGGGAGGCTGAGACGGGCGGATCACGAGGTCAGGAGATCAAGACCATCCTGGCTAACACGATGAAACCCTGTCTCTACCAAAAAATGCAAAAAACTAGCCGGGCGTGGTGACGGGCGCCTGTAGTCCCAGCTACTTGGGAGGCTGAGGCAGGAGAATGGCGTAAACCCAGGAGGCAGAGCTTGCAGTTGGCTGAGATCTGGCCACTGCACTCCAGCCTGGGCAACAGAGCGAGACTCTGTCTCAAAAAATAAATAAATAAATAAAACTGGCCGTAGGCAGGGAGAAATATTAAACAGGGAAGAGCCATGATCAGATTTGTCTTTTTAGAAAATTCCCTCTTGAAACTGTGTGGATTCAGAGATGGGAGTTAAAACTAAACTCACTCATTAATGATATGCCTGGGGAAGCATCTCAGGTAGAGAAAAAGAACCATCTTTAATGATATCTAGAGGGTGTGATCAAAACCCTGCAGAGGAAATTTGAGAAGAAAAGAAAGAAAATACAAAGAGGGTGTAATTTAAAATCAGCATCCAGAACTCTGTACCTGGACTCAGCTCTGCAACCATGTCGGTGTGACTTCCTCCTGCAGGCCATGACCCTCTGGGGAAGGGGCCAGCTCTTCATTACAGTCAGATGTAAACAGGCACCTGGTAAGTGCTTGCACAAACAGCAACCCACAGCTTGTAACTACACAGTCATCCCATTCAGGTCTGCCAAGAGTTCCCATAACTGCCATGGGACTAACAGAGCATTTTTGTTCTCTTGGTTATTACCTTTTAAGTATTTCCTTAATTTAAAATTAATGTAAAATTCAATAGCAACACAAGGAAAATCATACCTGAAGGGTTAATCGTCCATTGAAACAAACACCGGCTCCTTTCACTGGCATTTTGCATTATTGTATCATAAAGATAATGGGCAATGACTCATTCAACCAAGAAGGAAATAGTTCAAAGCTAAAATTATTTTGGTTCATTCCCAGTATTGACAGAGTGTGTGTGTGGGGGTGTGTGTGTGTGTGGGTATGCATGTGCACACACACATGCATATTTTCAAGCAGTCCATAGAAATAGGAGACATACCTATATTGGATACTACAGTAACAGTTAACACAGGCAAGTGCTTGATAGTTTAAGAGGTTGACAAGACAATCTGGAGGTAAGTAGCGTTATTAATCCTGTTTTATAGATGCAGACACCAAGGCTCAGAAAGATTATGAACTTGTGAAAGACAATTGTCTAGTGAGTGAGTGAGCTGGTGGTTTGAACAACTGTCTTTCTGATCCTCAAGTTTGTACTCTTTTTCTCTGTGTCTTCCTATCAGTGAAGCTCAAACCTAACACACGACAGGGGTTTTAGAAACGTCGATCAGAGCAGAGCTCAACTTACAAGACATGGGCAAAATGACCAGCAGAAACGGTGAAACCACTGTGTGGGTATCATGAAAACCACCATGAGCACACAACCACAAAGCCCCAAGCATCTCAGAAGGGGCCACTCCCCAGAGCTCTGCCTTCGTTTGCTGCTACCTGGTCTTCTGAACATGCCCTGGCAGGTAGTAGATACCAAGTGTCAGGGGCTTAACAGAAATTTTAGGGAGAAACACTTACAACTAATTTTTTTAAATTCAGTGCATTTTAGAAGAAGGTGGTCATTCACACATCATAATCTGTCACTTTAGTCAAACACTTTGGTCTGCTCAAAGCTCATCAGTATCCCAGGGCATCAAGGTCCAAGGTGGTAACATCACCCAGGATGGAGACATAGAATTCCCTGGCAGTGCTCAGTGGCATCAACCAACAATGGATTCACTGAAACCACCTCCATTTTATTTAAAAAATATGCTAATTAATTGGGAGTAGGTGAGTGATATTTAGTCAAATTTCTATGATGAGGCACTCCAAGTGCAAGAGTTCATCAACTTTTTCTGCAAAGGACCAAGCCATCTCCGCCATATGAAGCAAAGAACAGTAGTTCCTGCTGAGCTCTGGCCAAATTGCAAACCCATAAGCAAATAAATGATTAATGTTTTAGCCAATTTGTTATCTCCAAACCTTCTATTCTCTCTTAAATTCTCCAATCAGGCTGCCCTACCTCTCCACCAAAATGCTCTTGCCAAGGTCATCTATATATTGCCAAATCAATGGTTCCATTCTCAGTCCCCATTTTATTTGACCTATAAAAATAATTTGAATCCTATATAAAGGTAATAACCATGAACCTTCTTCCATGACACACTTTTTCATTTGGCATCCAGTCCTCATAATGCCTTGGTTTTTCTTCTGATCCATTGTTCCCCGTGTCAGCCTCTTTTTTCTGATTCTTCCTTTTCTCCTTTGTTTTCACGTTAGTGTACCCATGAACTCAGTCTTTAGCCTGCTTTTCTGCTCTACCTATGACTACTGTATCAGCAATCTCATCTAGCCTCGTGGTTCTAAATATCACATATGAATGATGTTTTCATGTCTTTCATATGTGATGTTTAGAGTCATGAAAATGATGTCTGGAGTTTGGAAGATGCTTAAGGAGATACAATTTTATATAGGGTGGTCTAGACGGGACTTTAAACAGGTGTTTTAAACTAAATGATAGTTTAGTGAACATTTTATGGACAAATTCCATAATATTCCTCAAGACTCATCTTCCAAACTCCAGACTTCATTTTCCAACTACCTCTTATGCTTCCACTTGGATGTCTGGTAAACATCTCAAACATAACATGTGCAAAACCGAATCCTTGATATCTCTGCCAAATCAGCTCCACACACAGCCTTCCCCATTTCAGGTGATGGCAACTCCGTCCTTCTACTTGCTCAGGCCAAAAGCTTTGATGTCATCCTTGACTCTTCCCTTCCTATCCTACTCTACATCCAGTCTGTCCTGAAACCTCCTTTTTGGCTCACCCTTCAAAAACACATCCAGAACCTGACCACTTCTCACTGCCTGCACTAAAACTGGTCTGAGCTAACCTTGACTCTTGCCTTGATTATTGTGATAACCCCTATGTCATCCCTGTACTTCTACATTTGCTCCCAAGTTCTCATCAAAACAACCAGAGTTGTTAAATGTCAGATGATGGCACTCATCCACTCAAACCCTACTATGGTTCCCTATTCCTATCAGAGTAAAAGCTAAAGTCCTCAAGGTCCTATATGATCTTCCCTCTCTGCCCTCCATATTCTGCCTCTTTACCCCTTCCTCATTCTACTCTAGTCACATTAGCCTATTTGCTTTTCCTCAACTAAGTCAGGCATACTCCCACCTTTGGGTCTTTGGTGATTTTCTGTCCCTGCCATGCTCTTCCCCAAGGTATCTACCTGGCCAACTTCCCTCCTCTTTTTCAAGTGTTCACTGAACTATCATTTTCTCAAGTCTCGTCTAGACCACCCTATAAAAAATTGTATCTCCTTGAGCACTCCCTAGCTTCCCTACCTAAGCTAGAATGGGAGCACCACAAGGGCAAGGATCTTTGTGTTTATTACTGATTGATCCCAAGCACCTAGGACAATATCTGGCACTTAATATATTCTTAACAAATATTTGTTAAATGAATAAATGAATGAATGAATGGCCCAAAGCCAAAGTCATGCAGATCGTTAGGGGAAGGGCCTTATATAAGTCACTTCTCCTTTTAGAGTCCTGTTTTCCATGTTGTAAATTGAGGGTACTACCCTAGGCCTCTTCTTGTCCCAAAGCACTATGGCTCTGATTTGATGGATCTGTCCTTCCTGGCAGTCATATCTTCTTCAGCAATAGTCCCCAGTTTTCACTGGGCATCCATTGTCCATTCAATCAGGCCATGTGGTCTGGAGGGAATCCCACATTTACTTTTGTATGTGATACATGATCCAAGCCCACGCCCATCAGCACATTGCATTTTCCAGGCCACCATAATTGGTTCAGGAACAGGCAAAGGAACCAATCAATGAGATTCAGTGTTACTTCTAAATGAAAATGCAAGGGGAGCAGCAGGTACTCTTCACCTCAGTGCCAAGAGCTTGTTAGGTCTAGAGTTGTCATCTTGAGAATATGTAGCTGCTGGGGACAACCAGATTGAATGAAGTCAATTCCACGGAAGACAGAATGAGGAAACGGGAGGACACCAAGTCCTTGTAGCATCAACCATACCCTGAGTTTAGCTGGTACCCTGAACTTTTCTGGGATATGAATCAAAAAATTCCATATATGGCTTAAGCCAGTTTGAGTTGAGATTTCAGCCACTTACAGTTAAAAGAATCCTGACACTAGAGCCTAGGAACATTTGTGAGACTGTCTTCACTGGGAGACAAGCTAAAATTTGAGATGGCCCCTTCTCATTGATAGACTACATAATTTACAGCCTCATCCCCACCCCACCATCCATTTTGGCACAAAGACTGAAAGTTCATTACACAATGAAATCAGAACGTGATAACCTCTACCTGCCCTCGTTCTTTCTTCCATCTCTATATGTGAATGTTTTAAAAAGCATTAACCAATAAAAGGAATTATTCAAGACTTCTCTATTTGCCCAACACACATAGATCATTACACATACAGCAGGGACCCAATACATACTTTTTGAATGATTGAATAAAGAGAACATTACTTGTGCATGCTAATAAGTTGTTTCTTTTCCTTTTTTTGTTATTAATGCTTCAAACAGAGCAAACAGCAGATAAAAATGATGATGGATTTTATTGAATTATAGTTGGTACATGCTATATCTATTGGAGCCAGTTCTTGCCTTTCTAGTTTGAAAGGACACAGGGTACTTGGAGTGAGTACAGAGATTAAACCAATGATATACTGTAAAGTACAACATATTAATCCAGTGTAAGAGAATAGACAACAGCAAGAAACAACTAAAGAGACACTACTCAAAAAATTTACAGAATCCAAGAGCTTAGAGATCATCTGACCTAATAACCACCTCATTTTACAGAAGAGGAAACTGAGGCTTTCAGAACAAAGGTCACTAAAGGAAATGCCAAGACATCTGAGATGCATTCTAGGATACTGCTTTTCAAACTGTGGGTCAACATGTATTAGTGGGTTGTGAAATTAGTTTGTGGGTTTGGTCAATTTTTTAAATAAACAAATAAGAATAGAACAGAATAGCAAAGAAAAAAATCTGAATGCATTTTCTGTAAGGGTGTTACTGAATACAATTTTTGTTTCAGTTTATACACACACACACACACACACACACACACACACACACACACACTGTGTCCTGAATCAAGATGTAAAATGCACCTCAAACTATGAATCAAGTTTTTAAAAGTTTGTAAACCACAGATCAAGGCATATGAGAGCATTGACTAATTATGCATTGTGTTCAGAGCCCAGCAGAGAAGACCCTCCCTGATTCTGACTCCATGTTCAATAACAGGGAGTGCAAACCTGGACAATCATCAGAATCACCTGGGGAGATTTTTTAAAATACAGATTCCTGAGCACCACTTCCAAAGATTCTGAATGTCCAGAAAAAATGTTTTATTTTTTAAAAGCTTCCCAGGAAATTCTCATGCACAAATTAGTTTTAAGACTAGATATCCCTTTGAAGGAGAAAATCAGCAAAGGCTCATCCTCTGTTGAGATCAATCTACAAAGTGCTATAAGAGTGGCTACAGAGCAACTCCAGGTTGTCTTTTGGGGCATTGACACATGGGTCTCCTGCAAAGAGTGATGTTTGCATCAGACACCATGCATAGATGTTCACAAATAAGGATTTAAGGTTTCCTGGAGATGAGTATCTCTTATGAATATGGATGCAAAAATCCTCAACAAAATAATTGTAAACTGCATCTGGCAACACGTAAAAAAGAGTTATACACCATAACCTAGTGGAATGTATTCTGGGAATACAAGGTTGGTTTAATATCCAAAAATGAATGAATGTAATACACCGTATCAGTAGAATAAAAAACAAAACCACACGACCAGCTCAACATACACAGAAAAAGAATTTGACAAGATTCAATACTTTTTATGGGAGAAACACTTGAGCAACTTGGAATAAGAAGGGATTTCCTTACACAGATAAAGGGCATCTATGAAAAGTCCACAGCTAACATCATACTTAATAGTGCAAGACTGGATGTTTTTCCTTTAAAGTCAGGAACTAGACCGGAATGTCTATTCCCACCACTTAAATTCAACATTATATTGGAGATTCAAGCCAGAGATATTAGGCAATAAAATGGTAAAGACACCAACATTGGAAAGAAATAAAACTATATTTATTCACAGATTACATGACTCTGTATATAGAAAATCCTAAGGAATCCACCAAAATCTATTAAAACTATAAATGTTCTCATTGAATTTATAGAATTCTTTTCTTTTCTTTTAAAGACAGGGTCTTGCTCTGTTGCCCAGGGTGAGTACAGTGTGGCACAATCATGGCTCACTGAAGCCTCAATCTCCCATGTTCAAGCAATCCTCCCATCTCAGCCTCCCAAGGAGCTGGGACTACAGGCATGTGCCACCATGCCCAGTTAATTTTAAAATTTTTTGTAGCGATGAAGTCTTGCTATGTTTCCCGGGTTGGTCTTGAATTCCTGGACTCAAGCGATCCTCCTGCCTCAGCTTCCCAAAGTGTGGGATTACAGGTGTGAGCCACCATGGCTGGCCAGGATTTTCTGTACAAGACTAATCTACAAAAACAAAAGTATCCCTATACACTGGCAATGAACACTCTGAAAATAAACTTAAGAAAACAATTCCTTTCATAATAGCATCTGAAAGAATAAAATACTTAGGAATATCTTTACCTAAAATGTGTAAATGTTATACTCTAAAAATTAAAATGCATTGATGAAGAAAAGTAACAATGATCTAAATTTAGGATCTCAAAGAGGCTGGACAGAAAGTCAACAGACAGGGGCAGGAGGGAAGTGTCTGGAGAGTTACCAAACTACCCTCAGGGGACAGTCAGGCATCTGAATTATACCCTTTTTAACAGATGCGGTTTGAGATGTGGTTTGCATGCAAGATGACTAGATTTTGAGTCATTTAACAGAATTGTTTTACGGATTGAATATTTGTGTCCTGCTCAGAATTCAAACATTGAAGTCCCAATCCCAGCATGATGGCATTAGGAGGTGGGAACTTTGGGAGATAAGTAGTGAAGGGTATAATAATATGCCATCTCAAATTATGCCAGTTGGTAAAAGGATTATTTTGAGCTAAAAGGACTTAAGAAAACAGCAGACATAAGAAGGGTGGCACTCTGGCCTCCCCCTTTTTTCTACCTAAAAGTGGAAGATAAAAACTCCCATGGGAAAAAATGTCCTCCCTATACTAGAAGGAAAATAATGTTCTGGTCATAAGGGACTGTGTCAAGGCCAGGAGAAATACGTACAGATCTTATTCAAATAACCCCTCTGAGTTACTCTTCCACCATTAACTGCCCTAGCCCAAGCCTCTTTGTCCTGTAACGTTTCCATAATTTTCTACTCTTTGTCCAGTTCAGTATGTAAGTGTTTAATTCTAACTCCTTCTTTGGGTTGTCAGTTCCTTATGAAGGCTGAGTCACGTAAAACTTAAATAAATGTATATGCTTTTCTCCTGTTAGTTGTTTCTCAACTTAATTCTCAGGACTAGTCAGCCAAAAATGTTAAGAGGAAAGATGTCAAATTTGGTCTCCCCTACAGTTGGTTTAGATGAGGTCATGAGGGTAGGAACTCCATGATGGGATTAGTGTCCTTATAGGAAGAGAAAGGACCAGATCTCTTTCTTTCCACCATGTGAGGACGCAGCAAGGAGGCAGCCACCTGCAAGCCAGGGAGAGAGCCCTCACCAGGCACTGAATCAGCTGACAACTGATTGTTGGGATGACAACTAATGGTGGGATTTCCCAGCTTCCAGAACTATGAGAAATAAATCTTCCTTGTGTAAGCCCCAAGCCAACAGTATTTTGTTATAGCAGCCTGAGCTGACTGAAACAGATTGCTTCTGCACATTTCATATTCTCTTAAAAGGGAAATTCCTTGAGGTCAGGGACTTTGTTGTCTCATAGGAGTCCCTGTACCTCCAGTAACTGGACAAGCACTTGGAACATAATAGGTGCTCAAAAAAGACTTGAGGAATAAAAGTCTCCCTGAAGGCAACATCTGTGTCTAAGTTGGTTGCATAGCTCCTATATCATCCATGGTTGTGATTTACCATCACTTTCCTTGTCTGTGAAAGGGAGATTAGCATTTTGCTACATGGATTAAATGATATAATGTGTGTTCAGCACTTAGCACTCTGCCTGAAATATTAGAAGCATTTAAAGATCAAGACACTTTTGTACTATTGCAATTATTATTGTTGCTGTTATTTTTGTTGTTGCACACAGCAAGTGCTCAGAAACTAGTGATTGGTTCAATAAACAAATGCAGATGAAGCACCAAAAAGAAATCATGGGGCCAGGCACAGTGGCTCACGCCTGTAATCCCAGCATTCTGGGAGGCCAAGGCAGGCGGATCACTTGAGGTCAGGAGTTAGGGACCAGCCTGGCCAACATGGAAAAATCCCGTCTCTACCAAAAATGCAAAAATTAGCCAGGTGTGGTGGCAAGCACCTGTAATCTCAGCTACTCGGGAGGCTGAGGCAGGAGAATCGCTTGAACCCAGGAGATGGAGGTTACAGGGAGCCAAGATCGCACTGCACTCCAGTCTGGGTGACAAGGTGACACTCTGTCTCAAAAAAAAAAAAAAAAAATCATGGTTAGTGAAGATTGTTCAGCTCCATGCCCACAGGACAAGAAATCTTCCCTTCAAGTCTTCAATATGCATTAAATGTTGATCTGTCTGCCACAGAAAAACAGTCATGACTTGAATTAGGGGGGAGTATGTAGAGACACCCGAGGATCCAGCCAGCAGACTAGCTATACATGGCTTCTATGCACAGCAGCAGTGAGACACCTTGCAGTGGCACAGAGGGACCCGCGGCTGCAGAACACTCCTCCAGGAATTTTCCTGAGGAAAAAATGATCACTCATAAAAAACTGCCTGTTTTCCAGAGCACTGATCACATGCACTGTTCACCAGCAAATCTGGAATATTCAACTCCCTGCTGGGGTTTTTCTAACCCAGAGCAAAGGCTGCACCTTGCTATACTACACGCAGGGCACTTTTTTTTTTTTTTTTAAATTCCATCCTGGCAAGCAAGGGCTCCAAAGACCAACACCAAGATTTGGAGAGCCAATACTTCCTTAATTGCACTTACACAGTTTGTTGGATCCAAGCTTGCATTTGGAATCCGCTCCCATGATTACAATGGACAGTGCTGAACACACACAGGGGCTGGCAGTTGCATTGTCCTTATCGGGCTTCTCCCAGCGTGTGAGGCATCTCCCTCTCACCCACCATCCACTTGATCAGTGGGACTGGAGGGATAAACATGGGGCCTGAATAACCCAGTCTTGAACCGGTGCTGGTCACAGGTGTGCGTGTCTGCATTGGTGGAGGCAGCACCCGATTTGAAATGTATTCATATTTTCACAATTAGTAGAGGTGGGAGGGGAAATTTTTGTATAAACCCATACTAATTCTACCATGAGTGTATCACTGGTTTTATGAAACATGAAACCACACTACTGTAGAATGTGTGCTTGCAGGATTCTTGTGGGTGAAATTGGAAACTTGTCTTGGAATAGGGTTGTCACCTGCTAATTGAGAAGGGTGTGTAAGAGGAGCTACAGTAGCAATTTGCTGTTTCATACTAACCCACAAAAGTAATAAAAATCAATGTGTAAGACTGTGTTAAGCCTTCTTTAATTCGCCTTCTGAATGAATTTCACCTGAAGAACTAAGCAAAGCAAGAAGGACATTTATGAACCTTAATCATCTCACGATAAACTCAACCTTGTTGAGGACACGCTAAAAGATATATTGCACCTTTTTCTGACTACCCCACTACAGCCTTCTCTATTTCCACTCTCTTTTTACAGAAGCAAAAACGATCTTCTTCTTTCTCTGACATTTTCAGAAAACTCACAAACATGCCTCCAGCATATTTCAATACACACTTGTACAGGAGAGCCTCAACAGTATAGTGCGAAGACAAACAGAGCCAAGTTTGACATTGAAGACCTGAGACTGATCTTCAGTTCTGCCCTTTAATAAGAAAAGAAAAAGAGTTTTGGAGCATTTTCCAACCTTTTTGAGCTTCAGATCCCTCGTTTATAAAAGGAGGATATTTTCCTTTAAAATCCTCCTGGCAGGAGACTTGTGAGGATTAAATAAAATGAGGGATGTGAGAGAGAACTTCAAGTACTGCCTTCCAAATCATTGCCCCAGAATTTGCAATCCTTCCTAAGTTGACAATCTTGCTTAATATTTCACGTGTTTTCTGTATTCATTACATAATTATAGTAAAATGCAATTATTTTGGCTTAGAACCAGTTGACAGAGTTGATACAAGGAGATTATAACTATGGTCCAAGATAAGAGTTCCTGCTTCATTTACGGGACATTCTTAAGTTTGCCTTTGGATGGCTAGAGCCAGTGGTGACAAGACCCAACACCTAGGCTGTGTTTATTAGGGCCTTTATAACTCAAGCGGCCTCAGTGGGGCACCCTTCGCGTTAGGAAAGACAGGTAGAGGGTGAAAGGGCTCACACCTGGTCCCAGTGTCTTCCAGTAGAGACCAGTATCCTTCAGGCAATCCCAACGGGGTTAGGACCTCAGTCCACAATGTGCCCCCACCTACTTTGCTGCTCCAGGAACTTCATTTCAGCAGGTCTGGTTCCTTCCCAGAGTAAGGCAAATCCTGTGCAATAAGCTCTTTCTTGCTAAACTCCCAAAAGACTGATAAATAACCGGGATGCCAATGCATGGGTTTGTAATGAGAAATGGCAAACTCTTAGCAGACTGGAATAGTCACACCAGCAGGTGATGTGACCTCGCAGAAACAAGAAAATCCACACTATAATTTGATAACTACAGAGTCAGAACAAATGAATGCAGGTATTCTTCATGCATATTCCTCACAAAAGATACTTTGAGGCATTCTTCCCCATTCTTGAGTTGCTGGAGAACCCTAGAACACTATTGGTTGATTGTTTGGCTAAGTCTTTTGTAAAACTTTGGGTACAGAGTAAACATGTTTTTGTCTGTTCCCCCAAACATGTGCTTGGCCTCCACTCCAAGCTTGGCACTGTGCCAACTGGTTTTCACCATTTTCATTCAACCCTTCCAGCGATGGTATGAGGAAAGGTGTGTTGCTATCACCACATCACACAAACTGAGGCTTATGGGAAGACACTTGCCCAAGAGCATAGTAATAAGTGGCAGGGCCAGGATTTAAACCCAGAGTCTAATCCTCACTCTGAGCTATGAACTTCTGCTTCTCACATTGGGCTAAATTCTGACCATGGCGACCCTTGAATCCTTGCTGGGAATTTTGGTGTTTCTGAAAGTCCTCAGGCACCTGTAATCCAACCACTTATAAAGTCATGGGTTAAAAGAATGCCTTCGTTGCCAGAGATCACCTGTGATACTTCTCTCCTCCATGTGTCTTCCTACAAAGAGAATCAGTCACAGACTGTTAATGTTGCAATGGACTTTTGAAATCATGTGATTTAAAAGCATTTACTCTTTACAGAAAATGAGACCCAGAGAAGTTAAGTACCTTTCCCAAGCTTCTCCTTAATACTCAACAAATGTCTATTGAGTGTCTACTAGGCACAAGGCATAAAACCTAAGTCAGTGGCAGAGTCAAGACTAGTTTCGAATTCTTGCTTCAGAAACTATTCTTCACTCTATGCTGTAGCAGTTCCAAAAGTAATTGAGGAGTGGTTTTCTTTTTTAACCAATATGTAACCCTTCCCCTTGATAATGCAATGTAAATTGTGCCTTGGGTCCAATTGCTTGTCACCCTTTGTCACCATGTTAGGAACTCTAACCCTTGAGATTTCTTGGGCTGTAACAGGATCTCTCTTGCCCAATGCTCTCTGCCACATGGATGTCCCAAAGGTCGGATCCTGGTGGAATACACTGGCTGCATGTTGCAGTGAGGCCTAGGACAAGACTTACGTCACAATTAGTTCCTTAATATAGTTTTTCACCCATCCAATCCCTCAGTAAAAATAGCTATTGAGTGAATTAAGAAATTAAAGAATTAATGAGCAGACACGTCAGGGCCCAATCACTGCTTGTAAGATCCCAGATAAAGAGCTCAGACTAAAAAGCAGGTAGCACCACCAACCCTGATGCAGGAGGTCTATAGATACCCCTACTGTTCTGTCCTATAGGGTGAAGCCAGCAGTGATGGCTGACTAGAACCTGTCAGCTGAGCCAAGTCTCAGCTACGGATGTATGCCCCATCACCCACGTCCACCAGCTTTTATGCCCCAGTTTTGGGTCAAATGTTGGGATGGTGAAAGAAGAACAAGCAGGAAAAGCCACTTTCCATGAAAACGAGTAAAATCTTTGTTGTTTCATTGGGACTTGCTTTTCATGCTTTTAACCATAGAGTAGAATTTGGTCCTGTCGGCAAGTCCCTTTTGAACTACTCTTCTGAAAACATTTTATTAAGATGCACCCAAAGATGCAGTAGGATCCTGAAGCAGCTTTTGGAGATAGTGCAGACATATTGCCATGTACTTTGGAGCTTTGACATTGCTTAAAAGCCAAAATAAATTTCAAATCCCTTCTGCTACTACTGCCTATGATATGAAGATTGGGAGAAAAGAAAAACGAGGTCATTCACTTTTCATTGAGCAGTTATTTATTGAGTACTTATCATATTGGAGTCACTAAGGACATAATGATGGACACAGCACAGTCCCTTTTCTCAAAGAACTCAGAGTCCTGGTGAAACCGCCAGTACCCTAGTACACTGAATAGTGTGATAACTATGTTAACATTTTGTTTTAATGTGCTGCAGCAATGTCTTTCTCTAGGAAAGTGAAAGTTAAATAACATTACAGGAGGAAGTAGTGTAGTGTATTAGTTTTGTCTGTGAACGCTAGAGAGAGCTCACTGGAATTTAATTCTCAGACCCATGATTTCTGACCTGTGTGCAACTGAGTCTATTTACTTGAACCTTCTAAAAATCTCTGTTTCCTCATCTGTAAGATGGAGCTAACAGTAGCAATACACAGGGAGTTATTGTTAGCTTTCAATGAGCTGAGCCTCTTTAAAGTGTGTAACACAATAACACCTGGCTCGTGTTAAGAGCTCAACAAATCTTAGCCATTTTATTATTTTAATTATTAACCCAAAATCCACCTAAATTGATAAAACATTCTATCTAAAGAAGGAAAAAAAGAGAAAGAAAGAGGGAGGAAAGGAAGGAGGGAATAGAACTAGGGGGAAGGGAAGGGAAGGGAGAAAGGGAAGGGAAGGGAGAAAGGGAAGGGAAGGGAGAAAGGGAAGGGAAGGGAGAAAGGGAAGGGAAGGGAGAAGGGGAAGAGAAAGGGAGAAGGGGAAGAGGAAGGGAGAAGAGGAAGGGGAAGGGGAAGGAAAGAGGAAAGGAGACGAAGGGAAGGGAGGGGAAAGGAAGGGAAGGGAGAAAGGAAAGGGACAGAAGAAGGCTATGTACTTGGTCCTCTTTCCCGAAAGAAAAAAAATTAAATAAAAACCAGCTAGAAGCGAAAAGCATAATTGGTGCATGATCAAAAACCCAGAACCACCTCTTTCCTCCTTGTAGCTTTACCGACTAACAGGCTTCCCCTCCAGCCCTTACTGAACCTGTCTAGGGGCCACGACAGCCTCTTGCTTGTGCTCAGAGCAGTGGCCATCTGGTCACCACACATCTATTTCTCATTTCCTTTTTTGTTCTTCTTCCATGATCAGAAAAATATTTGTAAAAATGACAGTTGTTTGGCAAATGAGAAGCTCCACAAAACTTTCCAGGGCCTGGGGCGTGAATGCTAAACTCTGCCATCTAACCAGCGGGTCCCCTCACAACGCTCCACGTGAGGATAATTGATGTTTGTTCGTGGGCAAGTCCAGATTTGAGTATTTAAAAAAATGGAGCACCTCCTACATGTCAGATTCTATTCCAGGGCTGGAGATTGACGGTCTCTGCCCTTACATCCAAGCAAGAAAGACCCACGGTAAGCAAGAAAATAAATCCGTAGTCATTTCAGACAGCGACAAGTGTGATGATGTAAGAGCAAAAGCCTGTATGTCTGTGTGGAGGGTGGGAGCTTTTTCTCGCGGGGTGGTCAGGGAAGTTCTCTGCTCAATCAACACTTGCCAGAGTCTCAGCTGGAGGCATCGCACAAGGGCTCCGCAAGCCTCTGCTTTCAGCAAACAAGTAAAATTTCGCTGTTAAATGGGTTTCTCTCTATTCAAATTCTCAGAAAAGAAACATATTTAAGGCAAGTCTTCGTTAATCTCAACACTCATCCCCTCACGGTGCTGGATAATCAGATACATGCCATAAATCCCCAGGGCAAATGTAACACAGAAAACAGTTAAGAAAAAAAAATTGTACCAAACATGATCTCAAGCATCAGGAGGTCAACATAGCTTCTGCCACCTGTGGCCCCAAATTTCTCTCATGATTGTAGATTCCTGGAGCACTGGTCTCATCTCCCAACTGGCCTTCCATTCTTTCACACAGTAACCTAAGTAATCTTTTTAAAATGGACCTCTGACAGGAACAATAAACACTGGGGATTCCAAAAGGCAGAGGAGGGAGGAGGCAAGGGTTGAAAAACTACCTATCGGGTGCCATGTTCACTACTTGGGTGAAGGGGTCATTGGAAGCCCAAACCTCAGCATCATGCAATACCCATGTAACAAACCTGCATAGGTACTCCCTGCATCTGAAATTTTAAACAGTAAAAATAAAAATAAAATGCACCTCTGATCAAGCACTCTGCTGCTGAAAATCCTTAAATGGCTCCCATGACTCTTCATCTAAAGACGAGGAGCTGAAGCTGGCTCATACCCAAGGCCGATGTTCAAAATACATTAATATAACTCCCCAGGTGCTTATCAGCCAAACCACAAGCCAGCCAAAAACAACCTTATGTACACACAACCCTGATACATGTATATTTACTTTAAAATTATATACATGTACTACCATCAACCCATATGTTAAATATCAGGACGATTATTTTTTCTCATACAAACAAATGCAAATAGAAGTTCTACCATTTCCTTTCCCAAGGGATTGGCACGAGCACCCCAACCATAAACAATGACCCTCTCATGTTAATGTATAATATAAAAAGTAATGGAGACAAAAAATGTATTGTTAATTTCCATGCTGCTGATACAGTGTGCCTTACTCCATGCACTTGGACCTGAAAATTTAGTGGAGACCAAATTTTAGCAAAGAAATTATATTGTAAACACAATGAGGGAAACTGGCTATTTATAGGAATCTTCTTTAGGCATCTCTTTTGTAAAGTAAATAAATATTTTGTAATTAAATCAGTTCAATACAAATTCATTCATTTTCTAAGCTCCTACAATAATTTTTTTTTTAAATAATCACCACTAGGTCGGGCATGGTGACTGATACCTGTAATCCCAGCACTTTGGGAGGCCGAGGCAGGTGGATCACCTTAGGTCAGGAGTTCGAGACCAGGCCAGCCAACATGGCGAAACCCCATCTCTACTAACTATACACACACACACACACACACACACACACACACACGAATTAGCTGGGTGTGGTGGCGGGCACCTGTAATCCCAGCTACTTGGGAGGCTGAGGCAGGAGAATTGCTTGAACCCAGGAGGCAGAGGTTTCAGTGAGCTGAGATTATGCCACTGCACTCCAGCCTGGGCGACACAGCAAGACTCTGTCTCAAATAACAATAATAGTAATAACCACCAAAACGAAGCCAACAGCCAAGAGACTCAAAAAAAAAACAAATTATATTTCATGCCCACTTGCAATCTAATTATTTCACTATCTATCACTGTGGAACTGAAGGAGTTATTCTCATGAATACCCTGAAGGAAACTTTCCATTAAGGTATGAATAATTAGCGAGTTCTTTTGAAAAACTGGTGCAGGCCTGGTAGACAGGTACAATGTTTCAAAAATCCAAAGGATGGACATAGCCAGGTGCAAAACTTTTCGCTGTTCTCTAGATACTGGCCCCAGTTTCCCACTTCCGGCCTGTTTACGCTGGTTCTCTCACCAGAAACACTTCTCCGAGACACATCCCTCTCTCACCCAGATGACTGCATGTAAGCAGGTGCCCACGCATGAGTGTGCACATACACAGACACACACACTCCAACACAGACACACACACTCCGACTCAATCACCCAAATCCTGTCGACCTTCAAAGCCCAACTCAAACACAGTCACGGATCACACAACTGTATTTTGGTCAACAATGGACCAAATATACAATGGTAGTCCCCTAAGATAACAATAGGGTTATTTTTACTGTGCTTTTTCTAAGTTTAGATCTGTTTAGATACAGAAATACTCACCATTGTGTTACAATTGTCTACAGTTTTTAGTACAGTAACATGCTGTACAGGTTTCTAGCCTAGCAGTAATAGGCTCTACCACATAACCTAGGTGTGTAGTAGGCTATGCCATCTAAGTTTATGTAAGCACACTCTGTGATGGTCACACAAATTGCCTACTCACACATTTCTTAGAATCCTCCCTCGATCTGTCCCAACTGAGACTAGAAATTATAAAAATCAATTCATCTGGCAACTCATATGCCTTTCTCTGAACCATACTTAGTTAGAAAACAAATTTAAAGGCGCTGTCCTGCTTTACTCCTCCTACCAAATGCCAACCAGACTTTATTTTTATACGTCACAGACTTTATTTTTATACGTTTTCCACAGCACCTAGTTCATTGTTTTGTAAACAACTGATCAATCTTTGTTTGGCAAATGAACAGAAAAAGACCTTAGCATCAAATAACCTTCCATCTCTGGTAACAGCCCAGGTGGTTTACGTAGTATCTTTATTTCTATTTTTTTTTTTTTTTTTTAATTTTGAGATGGAGTCTCACTCTGTCGCTGAGGCCGGAGTACAGTGGCACCGTGTCAGCTCACTGCAACCTCTGTCTCCTGGGTTCAAGCAATTCTCCTGCCTCAGCCTCCAGAGGAGCTGGGATTACAGGCGTCCACCACCGTAGTTTCTGAAACTATTATCTTTAAAGTATAAAGTAGGTCAGGAAATCATTGATGAAAATTACATAACTGTGTTATGTAAAAGGCTCAGACTGTGCAGGCAAATTTGAAAGTTTATGTTCCACTCTTGAGCTTGTCATCATAACATCTTCCTGACAGTTCATGATATGAGTCAGCTCTCCCGCCCAGCAGTCCATCTGAGGGTCCAGGCCAATGAGGACAGCATCAGACACTGCAGGTGGGGCCATAATTGGAGCCCCTCCATGGGAGAACTGTCACTTCCCACCTCCCATGGCAGCCTTGGCCTTTGGAGGTGCCAAGAAAGGCAGGCAAGTCTTGGCTCTTCAAACTCCACAACAACCAGCTTTAAAAAGTCACAATTCTAGGCCATTTCCCACAAATAACGCACACTTCTATTTATAGGGTGATGAAATGTATGTGTAAATCTCTATTTTATTTTATCTTTTTTTTTGAGACAAAGTCTCACTCTGTCACCCAGACTGGAGTGCAGTGGCATGATCTCGGCTTACTGCAACCTCCACCTCTCGGGTTCAAGTGATTCTCAAGCCTCATCCACCAGGATAGCTGGAATTACAAGCATGCACCACCATACCCGACTAATTTTTGTATTTTTAGGAGAGATGGGGTTTCACCATGCTGGCCAGGATGGTCTCGAACTCCTGAGACAGGATTTTGTCGTGTTGGCCAGACTGGTCTTGAACTCTTGACCTCAAGTGATCCACCCACCTTGGCCTCCTAAAGAGCTGGGATTATAGGTGTCAGCCACTGTGCCCAGCCTAAACCTCAATTTTAAAATGAGTTCAACCAAGGAATGACTAAGATGCATTCTATAGCTAAAAGTATTACTCTGTGCATCCCCCAAAACTGTGATACTGACAATTATTACAATCTTATCAATGGCCATTTGTAAATAAAAAGAATAATACTTCCCCTCAAAAAATAAAACCGATGGCATAAGGGGAGGGAAAAAAGGAGGGGTTCTAATGGTCACAGCTAGATCTTTTAGGTGGTTGATTAGATGTCTCTTTTTATCAGTGACAAATCTAAGTTTTTGTGAAAAGTAAATTTCAAAATCTGCTAGAATCACCATTTCAGAATCAACTCCCAGATCAGTTGTGTTTATTTGGCTTTTTTTTAACAATTATGATGATGATAATAAGGTGAGCTATACTACAGATACCTGAATACACACACACACACACACACACACACACACACACTTTTTTTTTTTTTTTTTTTTTGAGAAGGAATCTTGCTCTGTCACCCAGGCTGGAGTGCAGTGGTGCGATCTTGGTTCCCTGCAACCTCCACTTCCCAGGTTCAAGCAATTCTCCTGCCTCAGCCTCCCAAGTAGCTGGGATTACAGGTGACTGCCACTGCGCCTACCACCATGTCCAGCTAATTTTTGTATTTTTAGTAGAGAAGGGGTTTTACCATGTTGGCCAGGCTGGTCTTGAACTCCTGACCTAAAGTCATCCACCGTCCTCGGCCTCCCAAAGTGCTGGGATAGCACGTGTGAGCCACTGTACTCGGCCTTGAATATATCTTTTTAAAGTTAAAGTTCAGCTATCCTTCAAGGAAGTTTGAAAGTCCAAATGTATTTTTGATGATGATGAATTATACTTGGATAAAACCTACCCTCTACTTTTGATTAAACTTTTTATTATGGAAGATAAAAATGTCTACAAAAATAGGAAGGGTAGTTTAATGAACCTGGAGGTACTGTGTCAAACTTCAGAAATTATCAATTTACAGCCAATCCTGTTTACCTATACTCCACATCTCTCTCCCCTATTCCTATTTTGAAGTAAATCGCAGATATTATATCAATTCATCTATAAGCCAGGGGCAGTGGCTCAAGCCTCTAATCTCAGCTACTTGGGAGGCTGAGGTAGGAGGATCACTTCAGGCCAGGGGTTTGAGACCAGTTTGGGCAACATAGTAAGACCTTGTCTCTAATAAATAAATAAAAAAAATTTAAAAATTAGCTGGGCATGGTGGCATATGCCTGCAGTCCCAGCCACCCAGGAGGCTGAAGCAGGAGGATCGCTTGAGCCCAGGAGGTCAAGAATGCAGTGAGCTATGATCACACCACTGAACTCCATCCTGGTTGAAGGGCAAGACACTATCTCTAAAAGAACAGCAAAAGGATTCTGCACAGCAATTTATCTATAAATATCTCAATATGTATATCTACAAGATAAGGATAATAAAAAAAACCCTCAATAATATTACCACACCTAATTCTTATATTGTTAAGAATTAACAATTCCTTAGTATCTTAATATTGCCAAGTGTCTAGACCATATTCCAGTGCTCACATTTCCTTGATTATCTCAAACATTTTAAAATTGTTTGTTCAAAGAAGGTTTCAAATTAGGTCCATACAATGAGACTAAATCTGTCGGTAGTCTGTAAAGGCTTTTTAAAAATATCTATGTTCCTCCTTACCTCTCTTTTTTTATATCCTTGTAATTTTTGTTGTTGAAGAAACTGGGTCACTTATCCTGTAGAATTTCCCATAGTCTGCACTTTGCTGATTCCTTCCCTGAGGAATTAACCTGTTCCTCTGGCCCCTGTACTTCCTGTAGTTGGCAGTTGGATCTAGGCTCTGGATCAGATTCAGGTTTGATTGTTTTGTAAGACCACTTCATGAGTAGAGCTGTGTTCTTCCATAAGTCGGGTTGCTTCTCTGTTTGTGATGTTTGCAGCCATTGATGATCACTGCCTAGATCCATTAATTCATTAAGATCTGCAAAATGGCCCCCTCTTCTCCACTCTGTCTCCCAGGTAGGAACCTCTGAAGCTGAGGATATATTCTCGCTGGCTTCATTATTGTCATCACTCCTCTTTGTGACACATTTCTAAAGAGAAACTCCTCTCACCAGCTCTTTTGTTTCCTAAGGTAGGGTTCTTATAGAAACAAGATATGCTTTTGTCTTTCTTTCATTTACCAATTTTTAAACTAATGAGTTGTACCCTAGCATTCTGCAAGAGTAACTGATGATTTTCCTAGCACCATTTGGAACTCATGGATTAAAACATATTTGACGTGTTTCAATCCCTCTTGGTTTTTATCTTTATTGATGTTGAAATATTTGCCCTGAGGGAGCTTTTGCAAGTTGTCTCCTGAGTCTTTTTGACATGTTCCTTCTAGTCTTTGATAGCTTCTTGGCTTTCAGTTATGACAATTGCTCCAGGCTCACCTTGTTTATTTCCTCCCAGAACCTGGAATCTGCCATCTTGCCAAGAAGCTTTGGTTCCTTCCAGTAGAACCACAACCTAGGTGATAGGTGTTCCCATTGCTACTGGTTTGGTCATTCTTTCCAGCTCTTTTGAGTGGACAGACCTTGAGAAAAATCTATCAAGTTCATATTGATACTCCTCATTCAAAAATCAAGACTGTAAGATTTTACCTAAATTCCTTGATCCTAATCTGTATTCACAAAAATCCAATTTTTCAGTGACACCAATATAATTATTCATTTGCTTTATCCCACACCATACTTAGAACAATATCAGAATAATAACATAAGCATTAGCACCAAAATATGATACTAAAGATAGTTTAATTTTTTTTGAAGTTCTTTTTATCCTTAGGGTATATGCTCACCAGGGACGTGCAGTCAAGTTATCTTATTTAAAAGTCACTTGGAGGAGTTCCTGTCCCTGTGTATGCCACCAGCTCAATCCAGAGTTAGGTTTATTTTTGTTTCATTTTATTATCAGCTTTTGGAGATTATCTTTTGAAATTTTAGTGTTATAGTTTCATAATTACGTAAAACATTTGTATGATTCCAAAATTAAATTTGAAACTCAAAATGTAATTAACAAGGCTAGCTTTCATCTCTGAACTCTCCACACTATTCCTTTTTTCCTCAAAAAGAAGTTATTTTAAAAATACGTTTTACTCTTCCTTTTTTAATACAAGCAAATCATATATGTGATTATATATTTATGTGTATATATAATGCATATTATATGTGATTATATACATGAGATTATATGTGTGCATATATGTATGTATATATAATCATACACACACATACACATATATATTCCCTTTCTTTGATAAATAACAGCATACTATTCCTTTTTCTGCGTTGGAGTCACTTAACATGCCTTGAAAGCCACTCCACAGCTATCATGGGGTTCATCCTCTTTTCTTTTCATAGCTGCATAGTACGTACTCAATCATGCAGATGTCCCATAGTTTATTTCACCTGTTCCTTACTGGTGGACATTCGGGTTGTTTTCGGTCATTTGCTCTTTTTTTTATTATTATTAAATTTAATTTTATTTTGAATACTTGCTTGATTATCCAGCTAACATGTCTCTTATTTTCTTTAGTAAACGGTTTCAATAGTAAACATTATATATCCTTGAGTTTACGTATCAGCACTGCATACGAATTCCTTTTTTATAACGAGTGCTATGACGAATAGCCTGTGTATCTCTTTTCATATTTTTGCCAAGGTAGCTTGGTGATTCCTAGAAGTGGCATTGCTGGGTCATAGGGCAAACGCCATGTAGTTTTGCTAGATAGTGCCAGTCTTCTCCCTGGGATTATCCCATTTCATATTCCTCCCAGAATTGAATGAGAGGGCCTGTTTTCCCATAGGTCTGAGCATGTTATCAACCTTTAGGGTTTTGACATCCAATAGGTGAGAAATGGTATGTTGGTATAGTTTTTATTTTATAATTATCTTATTATTAATGAAGTTGATTATCTTTTCATACTGTTAAGAGAGATGGCCAGGCGTGGTGGCTCACGCCTGTAATCCCAGCACTTTGGGAGGCCGAGGTGGGCGAATCACTTGAAGTCAGGAATTCAAGACCAGCCTGACCAACATGGTGAAACCCCATCTCTACTAAAAATACAAAAATTAGCTGGGTGTGGTGGTGGATGCCTGTAAGCCCAGCTACACGGGAGGCTGAGGCAGGAGAATAGTTTGAACCCAGGAGGTGGAGTTTGCAGTGAGCCAAGACTGTGCCACTGTACTCCAGCCTGGGCTACAGAGTGAGACTCCATCTCAAAAAGAGAGAGAGAGATTGATTTGGATTTCTTCTTCTGTCAATTATGTGCTTATATTTCTAACCCATTTTTCTATAGAAATATTTGCCGTGAGGGGGCAAATATTTGAACATCAATAAATATACTATCCTTAGTACATTTTTCCACAGAATTGTTGCAGTTTTTCTCCTCCTTTTAAGGTGCTTTTTCAAATACATTAGGGCTACTAACAATTTGTCTCTAATATAAGCTGTGAATGTTATTTTTCCTGGTTTGTCATTTGTCTTATCTTACGGTGATTTTTCTTTTTTGTTGTTATTGATTTTTTTGTCATACAAGTTTTTTTTATTTCAATACAACCAAATTTTTCAGTCTTTTCCCTTATGACGTCTGGATTTGAGCCATAATTCAGAAGCTTCACAATCTCCAAGGATAGAAAGCTATTTGCCAATATTTCTTTTATTATTTTTATCGTTTTGGTTTTTATATTTAAATCTTTTATTTACTTGGAATTTAACCCAGTATATGGAGAAACAGGTTCGATTTTGTTTTTTTCCAGTTGCTCTCTACTTATCCCAACACCCCTTGCAGAGTAGTTCATTCCCCCACCAGTTTGCGACGCTACCTTTCTTACCTACAAGTCTCCACATGCAAGTGGGGTTATTTCTGGGTCTCCTGCTTTGCTTTGTCAGTCTGCCTATTCACATGCCAGTACCTCCCTGTTTTGATAACAGAGGTTTTCCAGTATGTTTGGATGTCTGGTGGGACTTTTTTCCTTATTGCGCTTTCTTTTCAGAGGTTTCTTGGTTTGTTTTTTTTTTTTTTTTTTTTTGAGACGGAGTCTCGCTCTGCCGCCCAGGCTGGAGTGCAGTGGCCGGATCTCAGCTCACTGCAAGCTCCGCCTCCCGGGTTCCCGCCATTCTCCTGCCTCAGCCTCCCCAGTAGCTGGGACTACAGGCGCCCGCCACCTCGCCCGGCTAGTTTTTTTTTTTTTTTTTTTTTTTTTTGTATTTTTTAGTAGAGACGGGGTTTCACCGTGTTAGCCAGGATGGTCTCGGTCTCCTGACCTCGTGATCCGCCCGTCTCAGCCTCCCAAAGTGCCGGGATTACAGGCTTGAGCCACTGCGCCCGGCCTTTTCTTGGCTTTTTATTCATCCATTCTTCCAAACAAACTTGTCTGGCTTCCAAGTGGCATTTTTGCCTATTGCTCAATTTTCCGAAAACAAATTGACACCTGTTTGACTTCACTGACAACCCGAGTTGGCTGCTTAGTCACAGAGCCTGGAACCCAGTAGGTGTTCAAAAAATGTCAGTAGACATGAAGCACCTGGAGATCTTTGGCTGGAGGTTCGTGTACTATCTCAACACCCCACAGCAAATGCTAATCCCAGATGATAACTCTACAAAGCGTTTAATCCCAGTTCTTTCAGTATAACTGAAAACAAGGCTGGTTAATAATACTTAAGAATTTTTTTAAAATAGAAAAATAATACCCTTCAAGTTGGTGTGCCTCCAGCGAGGCAATTTACTAGACTTTGAGAGACTCTTTTCACTCGTTGCTCTTTTAAATGTTTTGAATTTGTGTTCCATGTATGGATGGTTTACATCATCACCCAACAAGCTCCATGTCATTCATTAATCAAAGCTACTGCGTCTCAGTTAATTCAGGTGGGAAATTTCTTTCTCATGTACTCTATGCATATGACATTTGGGACACTTGGCATCTGGTGAAGAGGGAATCTCAGGCTTCTATCTGGGGTAGCCTGTGGGTGACCAGGTCTGGGCCTAGTAACTTGGCTTTTGCATCGTTTTGTATTTTTTAAGAACATATTGTCCCAGGAAAACAAGGGAAAGAACAGCTCCTTTCTTTAATAAATGATTCAAATGTTGGAAATGGGGAAAAGAAAACATGGCACAAAGGAGCATATTTTCCAGGCTATGACTTTTCTACTGGAGAAGCCCATGTCAACCAACACAGCCTTGGTTAAGCATAACCTGCCCTGGTTCTACCCGGCTAATCTGGTGTGCTGGGTTTGGATAATGGATTTGCGTCAAGTGAAGCCAAGAAAATCCAGGCTCACTTAAAAGTCCAAAAGGCAATGAGAAGTGTTGGAAGACCCCTCTGTGGATATGCATCTTAACCAAGAGACGGACTCCAGGTTTGACCCTGAACAATCCTCCTAACAAAACAGAAGGACTCAGAGATCAGCAGGTGTGTCAAAGGTCCACGGATCATCTGGGAGTGCTTAGTCCTCATCTCACCAATGTATATTCAGACTTAGCAAAACGCCTCTAGTGGAGGCCCAGATTGAAACCCTGACTCAGTTTACTAGCTGCCGAAACTTGAGCCTATCTATCTGAGACTCAATCAGGATAATAAGATTAAGAGGAGTAAAGAATATTAGGCACATAAGTGCTCAGAACAGTAGCCAGCATTAACTATCCTTAGCATAATACAGCTTTCAGAACTCTGTCAAAAGTGCTCTGTATCGTAAGAGAAAATGGGGCCTATCTTTACCCCGACTTCAAGCATTATCTAGTCTCATTTCAAGCTTTGAAGAGGTGAGTAAACTTTCCTCTCCATTTTCCTCCATGGTCACAATCAATAGTGTTTTCAATTGAGAAGATATGAGTTTCCCTAAGTGTGTGTGCAAAAGCCCAGTTGGAAATGGCAGTGATGCATTACAGTACTCCATCCATCTGTTCCAAGAAACTGAAAGCTTTTCCTTCCTGGCAGATGGCCGGGACCCTGATACCTACGTGCATGAGAAGCCACACCAGAACGCCAGCCGACATTTGTATGCAGAGACGTTGCCTGCGGAGCTGCCTCCAGAAGAGGATGCAGCTGCAGGTACATGAGGACCACACTCCCCCTTCCAAGCCTAATGTTCCCTACATGGCAGTGCACTGAGCATTGGCAATGCAAAAACCACGTCTCGATTACTCATAATTGAGTTGCAAAAAGAGATTATTCTTTGCTGAAACTTGACTTCTCATCCTGGAAGCAGGTTTTTCTCATTTGAGATGGGAGGGGGGCAAATTATATTAAAATTTACTGGAAAATTTTGCTTGGAACAACGCACAAAAATGTTCCTTGGAGGTTGCAGATGCCTCAGTTGTCATTCTTTAACAAAATCAGGGCTCTCTTTGTAAAAACAAACACGACCCAGGCATGTTCGCTCTTTCTTTGGAATGTATCCGTTGTGCTAAATTAGATTTTTTGAATACCCTCACCACTGGCCCCAAGGTTGTGTGTGGCTATTGCTGACTCTACAGCAGAGGAATTAAAGGCTAAATTTATTCTGCTGACTCCCTGGTTCTCCGTTTATCCAAAGGGCACTGGGATTCATTTTGGAAAATCCTAGAGATTACACACAGGCTTTCTTCCAGTGATAATTTAAAGAATTTAGAAAACACCCAGGCTTGTGTCTTAACACACTTGGAAAAAAAAAAAAAACAAAAACGTGTATTATAAGGTGCCCCAGTGACCCAAAATAGGTAAAACCTCCCAAGGAAGCACTTTTCTGCAAAATCTGGTTCTTTAACCTCTGTGCCTCCTCCCATTCTCAAAACTGCACAAGCAACAGCACTGCCCAAGGTTCTAGCCCGAATTGACATTGCATTAACACTGTCAAAACATTAATGGAAAGTGTCCCAGGAAGGACTAGAGAGATTTCTTCTACCCCATTGTTGCTGATTCTGACTTCCTGGTTCCATCGAGATTCCAAAGGAGAGAAGAAATCTGATGCTCACCTTGGGGAAATCTCTGAGTATAAAACCTTAACTGAACCTACTGAGATCAGGAAGAGGTCATGTCCAGAAGCTGCAACCCCTCTCCTGGACACACAGGCTTGCAGGGAGCACCAGCTCTGTCCACAGGAGCCTTGGCCTGTAACCTGACTCTAGAGCTGGGACCCCCTCTCTAAGAGGTAGGGAGGGCAGACCTCCCAAAGCATAGGGTTCCATCCAGGGCTCTTTATAATTTCTAAGGCTGCCCTCTAAAACCTACTCCTTTGCTTCCCTTTATCTTCCCCTCCATCAATTCCCTTCCTCCTATTTCCAGAAACCATAACCATAACCAAATTTGGCCTGATTCTTTAACCTGTAAACCTAAAAATTCAGAAATCAGGCAGCTCTAACATTCTTGAATTTTGCCTCATGATACTTTAGTTGTTGCTGTTGTTGTCATTGTGTTTGTCAGAAGAATACTTTGCTATGTAGGTGAATTTAAAAAGTGACCCTGGACCATTCTATTTCTTTATAAAATACAGCAGCATAAGGCCCTCTCCAAAAGACATGCTACAGCCCCTGCCTTGTTGATTTAACCATATAAGCCTGTGAGGAGCATGAGCACACATCCAAATAGACATATCTCACGTGAACACGCTAAACAGAGACACGGCACAGGTGCTGTGTGGGGCCTTGGGCTGAACCAGCAGTTAGAGCATACAAAATACCACTACGGACAAACTACAGACAAGTTCTGGAAAGTCCAGTTGATAGTACATGAGCAAGTCAGTGAAAAGAAATAATTGCCTATAGCAACGCAGGATACAAAATAGATTTTTAGAACAGGGTCTTAAAAGTGTTAGGACATTAAGGATTCTAAGAAAATCTGGTCTGTATCAGTGAAAAGAATTTTGAAAAGTGAGGAAAATGCTAAAGTCCAATGTAAAGGAAAGGGTGGAAGGGGCAAGTAATTGACAGGTTTCCTGGTGGCTGCGCACCTGCAGAGCACTTACCTCACTCAGCACTTTTCCAGGCACGTTTTTATTTCCTTTGCAGTCCTCAGCACCCTCCAAATGACCCCTGATAACAGCAATGGCCAGCATTTCTCTGATGCTCTGCTAATTCCACATATGAGCCTCACAATGACCCTGTGAGGTAAGGATTATTGTCTCCCATTTTATAGAGAAGGAAACTGAGACCCAAGTGGTATGCAGATGTCCTAAGCTCACTACCAGTAAGGGACACAGCAGAAGCTCCACCCCACTTGGTGACTGTCAGTGACAAGCCCTCCCTACCTGTCCATACCTCGTGTGGCCTAAAGCTCTGTCGCCAAAAGCATATGGAAAACACTCACACAAGTAAAACCAAATATCCACTTGCATTGTCCAAAATGACATCCAGCATCGAGATGCCAAGAAATATTCCTAGACACGCATAGGTTGTCCATTCTTCATTCAGCAGTTCAGAGACAAAGGCATAATTAGGCCCATCTGTAAATAAAGTGAGTCCCTGACACAGAACACAAATAAAGTGCTTCACTGTCTTTTGTCCACATTTGTATTTTTCTGACAATTTCAGGTTCGTGTTTTGAAATGTATTCATTCTTGGGTCACCAGGGGAAGGCTGAATTGGAGATTATGAATGCGTTATGAATGCATTTGGACTGGGCCTCATCTTTGCTGGAGATTTAGAAATCTGGTTTGTAGTTTGAGGTCTTGGAACACCATTGCGTTTCCAGCACCGTGTCTTTATGTGAACAGGTCTGTCTTTAAGCCAATGACTATTTTGCTCGATTTAAAAGGGGCAAAATAATCTCGAGTAGGGCAAAAAACAAGGGCCGCACATATGATTTGAATTACAGTCAGATAATCACCATTCATGACCAGTCCAAGCTGGAAGGAAAGCTTGAATTTCTCCTCAGAGACATTTCCCGGCTTAACTTTTAACAAGGGCTACAATTGAGTGTGGCCTTTAAGTGAAAACTAAAGAAGTTCAAACTATTTAAGGCCTTTACTGACTTCTCCAGCCTGCTATGAAATTAGTCTTTTTGGAAGAAGATCATTTATGAGTTTCATTGGAAGCAGGGGGGGAAAAAAAAAAAGCTCCTTTACTCCTCAACTCCCTCAAAAAACGTTCTAGAGAAAGTTTCTTTCAAATAAATTTTCCAAGCAACAGCACTGAGCACTGCTCCTCACCTTCTCTGCTGGAGGAACTTAAACTCTGAACACGTACTCTCTGAAGGTTTTCTTTCTTACTGGATTCCAAGATGCCTAGAAGTTCATCCTAACCTGTGAACGTCTGGGAGTTGTTTGGCGCACGAAAAGCTATGGGGTAAACAGTATATTCTGTGGCTCAAAATCCTAACAACATACATGCTTCCTCCAGCCACCGTTTCTTCTCAGAAGCTCAGTTACCTTTCAGAGACAAGGAAGGAAAACCAAAGATCCATCCACAATGGATGGCATCAGGCAAGCAGCCTTGCAATAGTGCTTGTTTTGTGAGCAGCACAGCTTTGGGCTGTGGCAGAATCATCTGGGGAAATGAAAAAAATATCCCAGTGCCCAAGCCATATCCAGGCCGGTCACATCTAAATCTCTGGGGATTCCATTGTCCTAGGGAAGAGGTTCTGGGCTCTGGAGTCAGAAAAGTCTGGTTCGTATCTTAATTTTCCTGCTTACTGTTTTTCAGACAAGTTACTTAACCCCTCTGAGCTTAGGTTTCCTCTTATTTAAAAGAAAAAAAAAAAGCTAAAGATGTCCACTTTATGAGATAAAAATGAGACATAATATTGGTGAACATACTGTCTGGCTTTCAGTGATCCATAAATGTGTGATAACTTAATGTTTAGAAATAGTTACCAAAGTTTTCCCCCAGAATTTCCTTCTCTACCCTCAATCTTTGCCTTTCCTGCAAAAGCGTACATAATTTGAGGAAGGAAAGGGGATAATGATATAGAGGATTAAGGAGGACATATCATGAATAGAATAGAATTATGTTCCCTCAAGAATAGAATAGGACCTCCTGAGGTCCTGAGGACCAGGAGGGGCCAGATAAGAGGGTAAAAGTCAGCAGGATGCAAGGATAAAGTCCCCAACCTAGACTCCTGATCAAGTCCTAGGAAGGAATTGATTCCCAGTTAAGCGTGTGAGAGCCAACAGCAGGGGACACCTGTGACTCATTTCCTAGGAATAGCTCCAAAAGGAAGAAAAAAAAAAACAGTGTGGAATTTCTAGGTAGATAGGGACTCAGCCTCATACGTTTTCATTCTTCAAAAGCCTTTCAAGCCACAAAATGATCCCTTCACAGTATGAAAGCAGCAGAGAACCCCAGGACCTGAGGGGACCTTGCAGATGAGAATACAGGTAAAGGAGCTAAGGCTACAGTGACTGGTGACCAAGAGCCAGCCCAAATGAGCAAGGAATTAGCGGGTACTAGTGTGCAGAGATGGCATCAAGGAATGGACATGCCCACCTACACCCCCTGAGTCAGTGCTCCCTCATCAGCTCCTTAGACAAAATCCAGGGTAAATGAGATGAACCTGAATGGGGATAAGTAAAGGAGCTGTATCTCTCACACCCAGTGTTGTGACCTGAGCCTCATACGTGAGGCTCGAGCTATCAGTGTTATGGTTGTTTTTTCTCCTCAACAATTTTCAGGTTATGATGCCTCCATTGTGCAATACGTCTCAGGAGAGGAGATTCACATAATCGTCGTGGAAGAGTCAGAGAAAACAAAATGGACAAGAGGAATTGTTCCTACCACATGAGGGCCTCACAGCTGAACTGCGATAAATCAGCTCAGCAGTCTCTGAGTCCTTTTATGGTCTCTAGTAGAACTAAGATCCAAGATACTATGCTAAGCCTAGCTCCTAACAAGCCCTCCCAGCAAGATAAAGAATGAGTATCTGGTCAACCAAAGAGGTAATTCTGATTACAAAACAACAACTAGGCTTTCTGGTTCTTTTCCCTCAATTGATGTGTTTGATCAAACCACATAGTTCTAACCAATAACCTGGGGCTCTCTGATTGGCCCTGCTTCCAGGTTTAGGGTATGTCTTACCATAATGTATGAAATAAAGTGGCATACTAAAGTTAACAACTTCTGAAATACAGCTATAACCATTATGTGATTATTATGTTACCTCAAATTAACATGTGGCCCATAATCTTTCAATATTACAAAACTTGACTGTGCCATGAGATCTAACGAGTTTCATTTAATAGCAAGAGTTATTTGGTAATGTTACATACCAGTTCGTTGTTCAAAACATTTATGGGGATTTAACACTATGAAGCAGATAAACAAGTGTTCCCCAGCTGCTAAATCTCACTTCATATATTTTAAACAATCCACTGTACTGGCGATTTCTGAAATGTGAAAAGATGTCATATCCAATGCATGTTTTCTAAATGTTACTTCTGAAGCTACATCTGCTTCACATCGCCTGTTCAAAGTTTTCCATTTTCCTCCGGGGTTACTTAATGATCATATTAGAATGGACAAAAGTCAAAGACTGCGTCCATTATCTGAAATGTAGGCCTTGATATTGTACACTTACCTACTTTTAAAAGAGAGAGAGAGAGAGAGAGATCTGAAACACTGGAAAACGTGTCAACCAGGCAGTGAAGCTGTGAGGATTAACAAAGTCAAATTTACAAAGTAAAATCAGGTTCTCACATGAAAGAGGGAGGCGTGGAGGAACTGTTAAAGCTATATTATTACTCTGAAGTGACTGGGTCACCCACTGAACTTTGTGCAATTTTTCAAGCTGTTCTGAAATGACGAATATGGCATGTAGTATATAATACACTGAAATGTGTTGAAACTTTGGATAACGTTCCCGGTTTAATATTTAAAACACTTGGTCAGCGAGAACACACTACAGAGCCATTTCACCGCTCCGTGCATTGAACTTTCACAATCTCCCATCTCATTTCATTCCATGAGTTTGGAAATCTTGCCTCCCTCCCTACGTTTCAAACAGCCCCCTGTCTTGCCAGCTTATTTTACAAAAAAGAAAATTAAAGCAAATCATCAATAAGAACATAGTTCTGTGAAACAAAGAGAATGGTGCTGTGTTTGACATCCTTACTGGTCTCCCAGAATTTGTTCTGTGTTTTGGTTAGCTGAATATGCTTGGCGCCCCAGGAGTCTGGCAGCATGGTTAATATCATGAATTTAAAAAGGATTTTAAAAATTCAGCTTGTATTTGGGGCTGTTTTTGAGAAAAAAGAATAGATTACATAAGCAGATGCTTGAGATAGTTATAGGTTTTGTTTTTCTTGTTTTTTTGTTTTTTTGTTTTGAGACAGAGTCTCGCTGTGTCACTCAGGCTGGAGTGCAGTGGTGCAATCTCATCTCACTGCAAGCTCCGCCTCCTGGGTTCCTGCCATTCTCCTGCCTCAGCCTCCTGAGTAGCTGGGACTATAGGCGCCCGCCACCACACCCGGCTAATTTTTTGTATTTTTTAGTAGCGACAGGGTTTCACCGTGTTAGCCAGGATAGTCTTGATCTCCTGACCTCGTGATCCGCCTGCCTCGGCCTCCCAAAGTTCTGGGATTACAGGCGTGAGCCACTGTGCCCCGCCAGTAGTTACTGTTCTTTTGCAATTATACACCACGTGTGGCCCAAGAAGCCTAGGCTTCTTTAGAATCAACCAAATGAAGGTGGTGTCAACATATCTGAAAGGAAAGAGGCCACCTGGCAAGTAGCCAGCTAATTTGACCAATGTAAATAATGCACTGGCATAACTTACACTCTAAAAATAGCTTGGAATAACTGCAGACTGTGGTCAACGTCCCAAATATTATGGAATGCAAGTAGAATTTCTGGACCCTGAATTTCAAAGATGGCAGCTTAAAGAAGTATTTGAGACCCTTCAAGCAACAGTTGGATTTTCATTTGAATGAATGACGTGAAGTAACTGTTGGATTTTCATTTGAATGATTGACGTGAAGTAACTGCTCTAAAGCAATGGATAATATTGGCTAAAAGGCAAGATGTTTTTAATTAAAGAACAGTAAAAGGTAGTAAATGAAGAAATAAATCTGCCTACCTGGGGAAGAAGTTCAACAAGCAGTGATTGAAAGAATGAATTCATTTTTTTCAACGTCAGTTTTTTAGAATCAGTTCATGAGACCCAGAGAAAAAATTGGCCACCATATATTTTTACTTAAAACTTCACTACCCAAGCTGATGACCACCTCATTCACCCAGTTTTGTTCCTTGTGATTTCTGGTAGGTCTCCCAGAATCCAATGCACCAGCAGAGAGTTGTGCTGTGTTCCCAATAAGGTTGGTTTTAACGTCATAGATTCTAAGGATAATTCTCAAAAAGAAATGGCTACATCTGTAGAATAAGTGAGGCTTTGTCACAGGTTACAATTTGGAGGACGTCAAAATTATTTGGTTTATATTTTTAGAGTCATATCTCACTAATTTACCAATGAATAAAACTATCAGGTGATGATATTTGCTTTGTGAGGGGAAATTCTCCCTCTTTCTTTTCTTGACCCATGGCACTCTTGTTAGCAAAGTATGGTCCATACACACAGAGCAAACATGCATCCTGTCTTTTTGCTGACCAGGTTACACAGTCTGCATGCTTTATCCATCCACAGCCTAAAGTAGGCCATGTTTCTCAAGCCGTTTGACCTGGGTAAAAGGGCTGGGTATAACAGAAAGTGTAAGAATGTGTGGGGGTGTATTCAATTGCATATTTTGAAAATTGGTATATGTGATTGAGAAGAAAAACCAAGAAAATACAAAAATTTTAGAAGGAGGAAGCCAATATTGTAAAGAGAACTGTTTACTAAAAATTTTTAAGCAGAACCCTTTTTAAAAATTAAGTCCTGCTGGGCGTGGTGGCTCACGCCTGTAATCCCAGCACTTTGGGAAGCTGAGGTGGGCGGATCACGAGGTCAGGAGATTGAGACCATCCTGGCCAACACAGTGAAACCTTGTTTCTACTAAAAATACAAAAATTAGCTGAGCGTGGTGGCATGTGCCTGTAATCCCAGCTACTTGGGAGGCTGAGGCAGGAGAATCACTTGAACCGGGGAGTCGGACGTTGCCTTAAACCAGGATCACGCCACTGCACTCCAGCCTAGTGAAAGACAGAGACTCTGTCTCAAAAAATAAAAATAAAAAAATAAAAAAATTAAGTCTTAGAGGAGCCCCAGTATTGATCACATATAAAAGTGAAATTGCTTGCTCCAGTTGGCTTTGGTTAGGGATAGGGGCCACATATATCCTTCAAATTGGTGTTTCAAACCACTTAAACCACTTTATTTTGCCAAAGATTTTTTTCCCCTGGTAAATAAGATAGCCTCTGAACTTGCTTTATAGTTGACCCAATGATATCCCATTAGCCTTGGTAATAATTAGCAGTCTAAAGTGTTCTACCTCGTAAAGTGCTATGGCATTTAAATGCTTGCATGGCACTTTAAACTTCCCCTTAGAAAAATTGATTTAGAAAAACTCACCATGTTATTTCCTTCATTTAAAAAGTTTCACAATCAATCATCTTTTTTTTTTTTTTTTTGAGATGGAGTCTCACTCTGTCACCAGGCTGGAGTGCAGTGGTGTGATCTCGGCTTATTGCAACCTCTGCCTCCTGGGTTCAAGTGATTCTCATGCCTCAGACTCTCAAGTAGCGGGGATTATAGGCATGCACCACTACACCCAGCTAATTTTTGTATTTTTAGTGGAGATGGCAGGCAGATCATGAGGTCAGGGAATCAATCATTTTTAGGCAGAAAAAAAAGAAGACAATCAATTAAAACCCAAGATGGAATCATTCCCCTGGAATTCTAGCTTCTGGCTCTGCCTATGAATTGGACCATTCACCAAAAATGAAATTTTTACAACAGAGATGAGCCTTTCATTTGCTCCTAGCTGAAGCTGCAAATCCCTTGTGCCAAGTATTTTGCTGATGTCAATTAAGGCAGGCTTCTCAGATCGCCACAGGGAAATCAATTATCTCATACTCTCTTCAGAAATAACATTTAGGATTTTTGTTAGGGAAACAATCAAAAAAAGCCCTGACAAAATTGTTTCTAGGGAAAACATGCCTGTAAGGGACGTCATTGGAAATGATTACAAGCTTGAGCTATAACCAGGTCACTGAAAGGGATGACCAAGAGGATCTCCTTAGTGATAACCAAGAGGTTCAGTGGAAATTAGGGATTTGAAGACCTCACTAGTAACCTGTACTATCTAGAATTCTTCGTAATTAACTAGGAGATGACTGCAGATGCACCCTCTGGGAATTCAGTGAATGAACCAATGCTTTGGACTTTAAAAGGTTTTCTGGGATGGGCTTGGTGGCTCACACCTGTAATCCCAACACTTTGGGAGGCCGAGGTGGGCGGATCACGAGGTCAGGAGTTCGAGACCAGCCTGACCAACATGGTGAAACCCCGTCTCTACTAAAAATTCAAAATTTAGCTGGGCATGTTGGTGCGCACCTGTAATCCCAGCTGCTAGAGAGGCTGAGGAAGGAGAATCACTTGAACCTGGGAGGTGGAGGTTGCAGTGAGCCAAGATGGCACCACTGCACTCCAGCCTGGGCAACAGAGCCAGACTCCGTCTCGGGGGGTGGGGGGGGGGAAGGTTTTCTGTGGAATGTTAAAAGGATTTCCCCCTCCTTCTACTGCAATATCATAAATACCTTTGGCAATTTGGGAAGAAAAAGGGTGATGAATCACTGCAGGTCCAATCCAGCACAACTATGGAGATGTCAACAAATGGCCATGAAGAGGCGGACAGGAATCGGGATGGGTTGTGTTTTGTGATAGCACAGTTTCTGGTTTTGCCTAAGATCCATCTCCTAGAGGGGGCTGTGCCTGGCCAGTGAACTTCATGTTGCAGTCAAGGGTAGAGACATTGGTTAGCATCTCAGCAAGGATTCATGTTGGGCTGCTTTCAAAATGGCAGAAAGAGAAGAGAAATGCATTGTAGCAAATCTTCCATAATATTCCACTCAGTCAATGCAACCAGGGAATTTGCTTTTCCCTTCAGTAACAACGTTTATTTTACAGGTTACAAGGACTCAAACATTTCTTTCAAGGTTTTGAGAGAAAAGATAAAACTGATTCTGAGTCATCAAGGGCAATGAACTTGGTAGAGACAGAACTCCTTGAGTCTTCATTACAGACATCACACAGTGGATTACCAATTAGCCTCATTCTCCCAGATAAGCTGGGAACTCGGTGGGTCCAAGGAGTTTATCCATATCTTCTCCTCTGGTCCACTGTAACAAATAAATTCACAAGAGAGCCGGAATATGTGTTGGCCTTGCAAGGAGTCTGCTTCAACCCAGTAACCCATCAGCCATAAGCAGAAGACCTAGGAATGAGTCCAGTATACCTGAAGCCCACTGGGCCTGCTACTGTGATTTCATGCTTTCCTAAGAAGAGAGTAGCAATCTCATTGGCCAGAAAATGTGAAAAATAAGGAGACAGGTATCTATTTGGACTGGCCAGGGATCTATGACAGCATTTATTTTAAGACATGGTAATTATTTGTATATGTGTCTGCCTTCCTCAATAGACTATGTAGTCCTAAGAAAAAAGCAAACATTTCAGCATCTAACACAATTCTTGGCACATGGTTGAGCTACAATAAATGTTTTTCCAAAAAGTAATAATTTCTGTCTAGACTAAAACACTGTGGACAACATAACCTCTTAAAGTTTCTTTTCAGTCACCAAATTCAATGATGAATGGTTGAGAACACAGGATAGATCTTATGTTTACTACATCACTGTAAGTCAAGGTCACATCAGTAAAAATAGGTCTAACCAAACTCAATCACAGAATTGTCACCTGACTCTTACTTGAATAGATGTGTGATTTACTTGCCCGGCCAAGTCAAGCCTGGAGTGTAACAGTCTATGCTGCTCCATTGTGTTTTGATGGGGGCTTTTAAGGGCTGCAACAGGCTTTTTTTTTTACGGGGAGGGGGGGTTGGGGGGACAGGGTCTCACTTTGTTGCTCAGGCTAGAGTGCAGTGGCACAATCATATCTCACTGCAGCCTCAACCTCCTGGGTTCAAGTGATGCTTGCATCTCCCATCTCAGCCTCCTGAGTTGCTAGGGCTACAGGTACATGCCACCATGCCTGGTTAATTTTTTTACGTTTTTGTAGAGATAAAGTCTCGCTATATTGTACAGGCTGATCTTGAACTCCTGGCTTCAGGCGATCCTCCTGCCTTGGCCATCCAAAATGCTGGGATTATAGGCATGAGCCACCATGCCCGGCCATAACAGTCATTTTTAAAGGTAGCTTCCTCCATTTTCCCTGGGTGACACCGGGCTTTTCATAACAGGGCACTTCGAATCAGAGCCCAGATGTCAGAAGACATGAAACTGTGGGCTTCCAGGCTTCTTTAAGGGACCATGCCTAAAAAAAATCCTCCTGGGCCCCAGTGGCCTCATTCCTTTGCTAAGGATTAGTCTAGAATGTAGCATTTGGACAAATGGGTCTGGGCAGTGCTCCTGCTCTGGGCATTGCCTCGGGAACAGTTTCCCGGCTTGGCTTCCACAGGGCTACACAAAGACCACTTTTGTCTTTGTCAGTTACCTGCCTCACTTGTGGCTCTGCTCTCCCTCCCCGTGTTCTCGGCTTCCGGGCAGCAGAACCTCACATTCATCACACCTCTGTGGTCTGTCTCAAGTGGGCTGGGTTTTTGGTTTTGGGCTTTTTTGTTTGTTTGATTGGGAGGTTTTTGGCGTATTGAGAAGACAAGTTTTGCCCTTTGGACTCCCCATCATTCCTGATAGCACATGGCTAGGCAGCCTGGTGACACTGCTCCACAGAGCAGAGAAGCCCTGGCCCCCAAGAATCCATTCGGCCCACGAGGATGGGACTGGGCTCAGGCATGATGTCTGCCCCAGGCGGGTAGACAAAGGCTGCCCACCCTGGGCATCAGACCCAGCGGCCTGCAGGAAGCCTCGCCAGCATGCACAGGCCTGCCTTGGGGCTGAGCCCAGGCAGCTGAGGGAGGCCAGGGGAGTGATGGCTATTGGCAGAAGGTAAGACCAGCCCAGGGAGGAGATGTGGTCCTGTCTGGCCTTCTGGGGGGAAGCAGAAAGGAGACGTCTGTGGGCTTTCACTGGGCTATCCAAGACCCAGAAACTTGTAAGGATGTTATTGGAAATGATTACGAGCTTGAGCTATGATCAGATCATGGAAAGGGAAGTGTGCAGGAGCCGCAGGCACCTGGGAGTGCATGAGGAGGAGCATCTGTGTGCTTCCACGCAGCGGCTTGGGCTTAGGGCGTTTCACCAAAGTGGCAATAAAATAAACTCTTACAATGTGTTGGATTGACTTCAGGTATTGTCCCTGGACTCCTGATCACATCCCCTAGATCAATACATCAGAGTAATCCAGCCAGAGTCATTTAAATATATCAACAGTGGCTTCCTGGAGCCAGTTTCCCCAGTCAAAAGCGATTTTCAAGACATTTGGGGCAGGTTGTCATTGGAATATGGTTTTACAAGCCCAAATTACTTGCTCCTAGAGTCTATGGAAAAGTGTTCCCCTTTAAGTAAACTTCCTTTCTTCCTTTAAGACCCCGGGGAAAAATAACAATTCAAAAGATTTTTTTTTTCTAAGTTCTTTCTACATTGAAGGTTTTTATTGCCAAAAACGATTTGCTGTGTGCAAAGCACTGTGAAAGGTGCAGGGCGCCTTATCTAGATGCTATCTGGCAGACTGGTTGCTGCAGGACAAAAACACTATTTTCCATTTAACTTCAAGAGTTGGTCCAGCCTATGTTGCAGGAGATAAAGGCTGAGGGACAATGGAACTAGCTAGAGTTGAGGGAGTCAAGATCAAAGCAAAGGGTTTCAGCAGTTCCCCCAGATTCTTGGAAATACTAAAAGTCCAATCATCTGGCGTAAGTTCAGAATTTCTTTCACATATTCTGCATCTATTATTTTGTTTAAATTTCTTATTATTTGATTTACCCCCACGTTCATATCCACCTTAGGCACTCCTCTACCGAGGATTCCTCCCTTTTCTCTGTTCACCCAAGCGTCCTCCATCCTTCTAGGTTCCCTCAACACTTAAAAATTAGGAGACCTGGCCGAGCACAGTGGCTCACACCTGTAATCCCAGCACTTTGGGAGGTCGAGGCAGCTGGATCATGAGGTCAGGAGTTCAAGACCACCCTGACCAACATGGTAAAACCCGGTCTCTACTAAAAATGCAAAAATTAGCCAGGCATGGTGGTGCACACCTGTAATTCCAGATACTCGGGAGGCTGAGGCAGGAGAATTGCTGGAACCTGGGAGGTAGAGGTTGCAGTGAGCCAAGATCACACCACTGCACTCCAGCCTGGGCAACAGTGAAAAAAAAGAGGAAACCTTGGAATACCAGCCATGGCACTGGCCAGTGCATGCCTTTGGATGAGTTGCTTTCACCCTCTGAGGCTCATCTATAAGATGGGTCCATTAGCTCTGGCCTTGCAGGGAATTGTGAGGCCAAGAAAGAATAAGGAATATCACAGTGCTCTGGAGACTCTAGTGTGACACAGATGCAAACAACCACATCTTCTCCTTCAGACCCAGGGCACGAACGTCTGTACCACTTAGTGATGAGCCCAACCACTTACACTGGCATTTACATTCCTTCTCTGGGGAGGATATTTGGTATTTGGTTTCTCTCTATTACGAGGTTTTATGGGTAAGGAAGAATTATCAGGACACGAAAATATTTACAAATGAGCACACAAAATGGACTACACAATAAGAAAAAATATATCACTGCATTGTCATTTATATATAATGATGGCATTATTACTCAATTAGAATGGTTCAAATCAGAGCCGTAGTCACTGAGAAGTGAGAAAATGGTAGAATAGGACCAGTTAGCAATTGAAGAAAGAAGAAATAAGCACCAAGAAGGCTGACACACAGGCTCGCTGGAAACAGAGATGACCACAGCAAAGGATGAGAGGGTCCCAGGAGGAAATGAAAATGGCCTCAGGTATTTTTGCCAAAATGATCTTCTTTGTTACCTATTGCTCTGAAAGTCATACACGGAGGGAAAGATAATGGCACTACAAAACAATTCTGTCAGAAAAAAGGATGCCTCAAATGCCCCAACACTTGATTTATTCTCTGTTCACACTAAAACATCAGCACACTGTTGCACTATAACCTATATTCTGCTTATTCTGAAATAAACCTGCTTTCATCATTTTTATTGGTTTTTCACTATGTAAAATAACAATTCTGGTCTTGATTTTAAGATATTCTACCCTTTCTAGAACCAAATATCCTCAGATAATGAGCATCTGCACACACCTGCCTCCTCCAATGCATGGTGTATCCATCAAGACAAGAGCCCCAGTCCAGCTGTTACTGAAGTCCACAAAACAGGAGGGAACAAGTCGCTGTAATTCAATTACAGAAACCCCCATGGTTGTACCTTGTAAATATTCAATAAATGATTTTTTTATGATCTTTGAAGAATACAATGTTATCATGTATAAGAAAAGACTTTTTTTTTTTTCCAAATTGTTCACTTGTTATAAAGAGGCAATGGGCTGGGTGTGGTGCCTCATGTCTCTAATCCTAGCCCTTTGGAAGTCCAAGGTGGGTGGATCACGAGGTCAGGAGATCGAGACCATCCTGGCCAACATGGTGAAACCCTGACTCTACTAAAAATACAAATATTAGCTGGGCGTGGTGGTACACACCTGTAGTCTCAGCTACTCGGGAGGCTGAGGCAGGAGAATCGCTTGAACTGCGGAGGCGGAGGTTGCAGTGAGCCAAGATCACATCACTGCACTCCAACCTGGTGACAGAGCGAGACTCCATCTCAAAACAAAAAGGAAATGAATTATTTCAATGGGAAGATAATTATGGTCCCCAGCTATCACAGACGGGTGCTTTCTGTGGAATAAGCACCTCATGAACTTGGGGGCTGTCTGCCTTTACAGTCTAGGGTACATGACAGCATGACTTACCATCCCTGCTTCTGAAGCCAGCTCCAGACTTCAGGACCCACGGGGTGATGAGAAACTAATATCAGCGGCTCCAATGTACATAACATGATAACATGATAACATGTCAGGAATGAGAAGACAAATTCTGTAAGTAAGGTGCAATAAACTGTGAGGCTAGACCTGAACTGAGAACATAGAATGTGTCTGGGAGGAGAGCTGGGAAGAGAACAGTAGTGATTTTCATTACTTGGAACTTTTCAGAATGGTGTCAAACTTCTCAAGTTAATCATTTTAAGATGCTTCAAGGCACTTGCAGCATAACAAATAACTCCACGCACCATCCATCATTGCCAGGAGTACTCCGGGTACTCATCATTCTTCTCCCACCTGTGAAATAGGAATGAGAATGATGCTGCTACGAACGGAGGGTGAGAAACAGCTTTGCCAGGCCCTTGCGGCTGTGGGTTGCAGCAGGTGGCACTTTGGAAGGTTAATGTGGTGTTAACTCTCGTAGGTGCCATGTTGGCCAGCCACTGGGGTCATGCCCCAACACCACTCCCCACCCCTGCCCTCATTTTTGCCGGCTCATGGCCAGGGGTGAGGAAGGGGAATAGTAATCTAAGGTGCCAAGATGACCTTCAAAAATACAGTCAAGGCTGACTGCCTGATCTGGACCAGTCATTCTTTTTCATTTGTTCATTCCTCCCTCACCTCTTCTTTCAAGAGAAAACTATATCCATTTTCAAGGACTCTTAATAAATGATGATTTGAGAGTAAAGGACTAGAAAGAATGGAGTCATGTGATATACTTTAATTAAAAAACAAGTCATTGCTTCATTGAGGTTTTGCCTTTTACTACCAGCTGCCATAGTGTTTAAGTACGTATAAATTAGAGCTCAAGCTGAAGATTCTAAGCCTTTAAAAGACAAAAAAGGGAAGCATGCAAGCCAAATTTCTTTATCTTGACACAGAACTCTATTGAATCAGTTTCTACATAGCCAGTGCTGGAAGAGAGGAGAAAGATTATTGAATTCAATCAATTTCCATAAGGAGTCTGACGTTGGGAGACAAGGCATCATCTGCCCAAGTTAAATCTACAAATCTGGCTTTCAAACAAGAAAATGACACATCTATTCATCTAATTTTTATTGAATGGACTGCCAAAAATATGTCCTACAAAAATGAGTAGAGGCTAGGCATGGTGGTTCATGCCTGTAATCCCAGCACTTTGGGATGCCAAGATGGTAGGATCACTTGAGTCCATGAGTTCAAGATCAGCCTGAGCCTTTCACATAATGAAACCTTATCTCTACACACAAAAAAAAAACTGTTTAAAATTAGCTGGGCATAGTGGTGTATGCCTGTAGTCCCAGCTACTCAGGAGGCTGAGGCAAGAGGATCATTTGAGCCCAGGAGATCAAAAGCTACATCACCTCAATGCACTTCAGCCTGAGTGACAGAGTGAGACTCTATCTCGAAAGAAAAGAAAAGAAAAGAAAAGAAAAGAAAAGAAAAGAAAAGAAAAGAAAAGAAAAGAAAAGAAAAGAAAAGAAAAGAAAGAAGGAAGGAAGGAAGGAAGGAAGGAAGGGGCTATATCCTTGTTCTTGATGTGTTTGCAACCCAGTACAAGAGAGAGACACCTGTAACCAGGCCAGGTGAGGGTGATATTGTCACCTTTGTAGAATATTTAAGGATAATTCTGAGTTGGAGGAGGCCGAGATACTAGGAGCATTGCCAAAATGTACTAATCCAGAAGAGTGGTATAGAGATAAACGGAGAGCATGCCACATCTTTGAGGAGTTGCAGTGCAAGAATGACTAGAGCACAAAGCATGAACCCAAGAGGCCAGCAAGAAGCTGGAGAGGAAGGCAGGGGCAAGCGTGGGAGGCCTGGAGCGCTGAGCTAAACAAGATGATGGGGCCAGGGTAGCTGTTTAACTGTAGAGGGACCAGATGGGATTAGTGCTTTAGAAAGGCAACTCTGGAAGCTCAAGACGGAGGATTAGATGGTGTGGAGAAAACCATACCAGAGCCCACCGTAATAATCCAAGCCAGGAGTGAGAGCCCAAAACAAGGTGGCTACAGTAGGAGGCCAAGAGAGAAGAGATGGCAAAGAGAGGTGAAATTAACACAGGTACTGTAACTGATTTCTGACTTGGGCTTTTGGATAACTGACAGTTCACTGAGAAAAGAGATTGATGAGAAGGTTATGATTTGAAAGGGGAAATGACTCCTTTCTGGGCTAGGGCTTGGTATCCTTTTAGGTTGGAAGTGGCCATAGGACATCCAGAGGGAGATATCCAGAATGAGCACACAAGATGGACAACACAATTTGAAAAAATATATCACTGCATTATCATTCATATATAATGATGGTGTTATTACTCAGTAATATATATCATATATATCTGAAACTCAGAGACAGAGTCACCCTGGATGGTAGCAGTCATTCCTATAGGGACAACATGTAGGGGGTGGTGGTGAGATCAGGCAGGAAAAGAGAGAAAATTAGAAGAGAAGAATATCAAGAATGGAATACCAAAATTAAAGGAAGAAAAGAAGGCAGAATGGAGATGTGAGAGTGATAAAATTGGAAGTTGAAAGAAGTAGAGGTTTTGGCAAAATAAAAGAACAAGAATTATGAGAGTAGGACTATAAGATCTACACAGTTAGGGATGTGATCAGAAGGTCAGATGAATTAGTTTAAGTCAACAGGGTAACGAAGGCATGGAGAGAGGGACTTTAGCCCTATAATCTCCATTATTCCCCTCACCAAATCAACAATTAGCATACATAAAAATTAATATTTATTGAGATATACACAAACTATACTTTTGGTTTAAAAAATTATCATATTTGCATTTGCTATGTGAATACTACAGGTTGAATATCCCTTATCTGAAATACCTGGCACCAAAAGTGTTTGGGGTTTTGGTTTTTTTCAGATTTTAGAATACTGCATTCTGCTTAGCAATTAAGCATCCCAAATCCAAAAACCCCAAATCTGAAATGCTCCAATGAGCATTTATTTTAACCATGATGTTGGTGCTCAAAAAGTTTCAGTTCCGAGCATTTTGGATTTTCAGATTCAGGATTCTCGACCTGTATCTTAAAATAAATCCCTTACAACCAGATAACAGCTTAGGGTTATCTTCTCCTACATATAAAAATGTTGTGGTTCTCCTGAGCTGAACGTTTCCATGGGAGTGGTGGTCAAAGCAAAGATGAAGTCCTTGGCAAAGTGTTCTTGAAGTGAAGGAGAGAAAACATCCTTAGAGAGGAGTCAAGAGCCTATGGACCAAGGGGTCTGATGGCCGTTCATTTAGGCATGGAAGGTTCCAGAACCATGGAAGCCCCACTTGGAAGAGGGAGACTAGGAGCTAAAGGTCCAAGAAAGTAAGAAGAGAGCCTGGGAGTTCAAGAAATAGCAGACATCAAAGAAATGCATTCTTTTGCAATTCTATGCAATGACATACTGATGAGGAAGAAAAGGCAAAGAAATCAAGGGAGAGAAAGGAAAGGGAAGAGGAGGAGATAAAAGAGAGAAGAGGAGAAAAGGCAGGGGGAGAAGAAGAAGAGAAGGCAATGATAAAAACTGAGACAGGGAAATCAGCACTGAAATCTGCTGACCAGTCCCCAGGGGTCTCAGAGGTTTTCCCTGCAGCTTTCAGGTTCAAGTTTATCCCCAGGGCAGCTGAAGACCCCAAAGACAGGCTATTCCAGCTTCCAGCAAGGAGTCTGCTTCTGTGACCCACAGGCCAAGGAGCTCCAGACCTCAGGCTGTGGACTTCCGTGGTTGACTGCATGGACCACCCATGACTGTGTATCCTGTGGACCACTCCAGCATTGCCCTTCCAGGGGCCTGATTGGCTGGGAGAAGATCCTCCAAAGCCTGAGCCACCATAGGACTGAGCTTCCTGCTTCCTTCTCTACTTCTAACTCTTCAGCTCTAGGGCTACACCTCTGTAGCTTTTCTTCATCTCAAAATCACTCGTGATGGGGAAACAGGTCCTGTCTCCACAAGGAGATCACATAAGCACCTTGAGAACAAGACTTAGTCTTAGTCATTCCTGTATCCCATCCCTGTTATCACACCCACAACATAACACGGCATGGAGCTGGCTCCCAATGAAGGCCAAATGTGTTATTTCAAAGAGGAAAAGGAAGAGGACATCTCTTGGCTAGCATGAAGAGAACATTTAGAGCAATCCTGATAATTCAACAAATCTGTTATAATTTGAAGACATTTGTGAAAATGGCAAAGAAAGGTACTAACTCCAAGGGCAGAATTTCCATTCCCACTTTAAGTTCTCTGACTGCTTCCCATTGCACTTAAATAAATCCAGCCCCCCACCAAAATAAAATAAATAAAATGAAAATAAATCTAGCCCCCTTAACATAAGCTGCCAGGCCCTTGTCCCAACTCTCCATCATCACCTTACCCCACAATCCCCCTGGCTGGCTGAGTTGTAGCCGTGGGTCTTCTTTTTGTTTCTTGTTTCTGCCTTCAGGACTTGTCCGATTTCTTCTACCTGAATCTTCCCTCAACCTTTGCATGGCAGACTCCTGCTCATCATTCAGGTCTCAGCACAAATACCACCTCCACCTGGGGCCTTCCCAGAGCTGCCTACCTGGACATACACCTGTCACTCTCTGTCCCATGTCACAGCTGTCACTCTTGCCTCCATTACCCTGTTGTACAGTCTCTATAGCCCTTATCACTATTCAAAAGGTTTTTTTTAAGTTAATGATTTTTATTCTTTTGTTTTTAGAGACAGGGTCTCCCTGCAGCCCAGGCTGGAGTGCAATGGCACAAAGATAGCTCACTGCAGCCTCAAATTCCTGACTCCAAGGGCTCCTCCTGCCTCAGCCTCTTGAATAGCTAAAAGTACCCATCCACACCACCACGCCTGGGCAATTTTTTTAAAAAATAGTTTTAGACAGGATCTCCCTAAGTTATCCAGGTTGGTCTCAAACTCCTGGCCTCAAGCAATCCTCCCGCTTCAGCTTTTCAATGCCCTGGGATGAGCCTGGGGAGGCTGTACCAGCAATACTGATGTATTGTCCAATCTATTCCTTGAATAGCCTGGCAGAGATGAAACCGTGTTGTATTTTGTGAGTGGATGAATATATGGTTAAATGAACAACGGCTGATACAGTCACACACATAGAAATCTCAAAGCTCAAAGAGAGATGAGAAGTGAAGCTCAGGACCCTTGGCCCCCAGCTAGCGAGGTGTCCTTCCCAGCTGGGCCAGGAAGACCCTGAGTTCTCAGATGCCCCCCTGCTTCTGTTCTGTATCTTCAACTCCCCTCAATGCTCGGCTCCTCCTCCTAATCTGACTGCTACCCACCACTCCCACGAGGGGCTCCAGGGAATTTTTTGTTTATTTTAGAGATGGAGTTTTGCTCTTGTTGCCCAGGCTGTAGTGCAGTGGCGCAACCTCAGCTCACTGCAGCCTCCGCCTCCTGGGTTCGAGCGATGCTCCTGCCTCAGCCTCTCGAGTAGCTGGGATTACAGGCACATGCTGCCATGCTCAGCTAATTTTTTTAATTTTTAGTAAAGACAGGGTTTCACCATGTTGGTCAGGCTGGTCTCAAACTCCTGACCTCAGATGATCCACCTTCCTTGGCCTCCCAAAGTGCTGGGATTATAGGCATGAGCCAGGAAATTTCCAGATGGACAATTCCAAGGTCCATTCTCGGGCCTCATTCTAGTTCATCTTTCTGCAGGACTTTGTGAATGCAAAGTGCCTTTCTGAAACTCTCTTCACACTGCTTTGAGGGCACTGTTCTGCACTAATTCTTATTCTGCCTCCATCCTGAGTCCTGATTCCTCTTAGTCCTTGCCTAGAAGTCCTCGCCTTGACAGGCCCTGACCTTGATCTTCTCTACATACAGCTCTCAAGTGCCCGATAGCTGTCCTTCATCTGTGTCTGAAGCTGCCACCTCCCTACAAAAGATCCTTCAGCTTGGGAAAATTCCCCAGGCTTTAGCCCCCTTCTTGTCTACTTTGAGCCTCCTTGTCTCTGCTTTTGGTCTCAATAGCCTTCAGTGGCCGAAGGAGTAAACTTCAAACTCTTTACCTTGCTGACGAAACCCTTCTTATTCTGACATCCCCACCTGCATCATACTTGCTCTGGTCAGTTCCCTCAGCTTCACTAATCCACCCTCCCTTCCAGCCCCTCTGCAATTCTCTCTATTCTCTGAACTTGCCTTGTTCTCTCACAGGGCCACCGCATATGGACTATCATGTGAATCGCCTGCCACATACACACACATACCTAAACTTGTGCGGTGCGCAACCTACACAGCCATGCATAGCACACCTGCCCTTTAGTGATGTCTTGCCTTTGGTACATCAGGAAAGGTACATTCCTCCCTTTACCTGAAATATCTTCAGTTCTCCTCTTTGTCCCATCTCTAAAACCCTCTCCCACTGCCTCCAGATCAAGTTATTTGCTTCCCTTTCCAGGCCCCCTCAGCTATCTGAACCACCTCAATCATCGCACATTCTACTCTAATGATCTACTTATATGTCTGTCCCACCCTTGAATCCGGGAGCAGAGGCACATCCCATTTACTTTGTTTTTAAATTCCAAGTGCCCACCCAGCACAATACCTGACACAGAAACAACACTCATGAAATGTCTGTAGAATAAACAAACCATTTTTCTAACTAGAGTTTAGAACAAGCTTGGGCAAATGCCCCCTCATTATGATATCCAGAGAATAATTATCCCCAATCAAGTGTTTTTTTTTAATATAAAGGGTCTTTAAGGCAGATGCTATCACCTACACACTTTGGAAGATTCTAGAAGTTTCTCACACTTAATTATTTTTATTCCACAAATACTTACAGATCACGTACCGTGCCCCAGGTGCTGTGTTAGAGCTGAGAAACAGCAGAGGACACAGCCACGCCCAGCCTTGTTGAGCTTGTGTTCTGGAGAAGGCTGGTGAAGGAGTTACACATGAAGCAAATAGACCAAAAATCTTCTCAGATGTAAGAGGGGAACAGGTACCAAGGAGGAAAAAAAATTCAGTCAGACAGAGGGACTGGAGCATGCCAAGACACCGGTTAGGGGAGGGAGGGAGTTTGCCATTTTAGACACAATGGCCAGGGAAGGTTTCCAAGATGAGAACACCAATGAGGGGGCAAATACAGGATGAAATGTATTATTTCAAAACTATTTCTGAGCACCGTATGTGTGCTTGGCATTGCCACATATTTTCTCTGCTCCCATGAAATAGCTTTTATTTCACCCGTAATGCCACACCCTGAGGTGTCAGACAGGCAACCATCGGGTGATCCCAGAGGATGCTAAGGAAGCCAACCAGGTGGAGGGAGGGCTGTAAGGCAGCCCCGGCTCTAGGCCTCAGTCTCCTGGTTTCTCATGGGAAGAAAGAGGACAGGACCCCCAGGACTGACAGATCCCACTGTTTTATGTTTTGAAACATTTTACTGGGGCAGACGGGGAGAGGTGGAGCAGGGATGGCCCTTTAGGCACTCTGAGGTTGCCTCCTTACTTGTGAAATAAAGATTTCAGGGCACTGGGGCACATGCTTGTAATCCCAGCACTTTGGGAGGCCGAGGTGAGTCACTTGATGTCAGGAGTTCAAGACCAGCCTGACCAAAATAGTGAAACCCTGTCTCCACTAAAAATACAAAAATTAGCTGGGCGTGGTAGTTCACACCTGTGGTCCCAGCTACTGGGGAGGCTGAGGCAGGAGAATTGCTTGAACTCAGGAAATGGAGGTTGCAGTGAGCCGAGATCACACCATTGCACTCCAGCCTGGTGACAGAGTGAGATTCCATCTCAAAGGAAAAAAAAAAACACTCAACACCATCCCTGCCTGCCACTTCCACCTCTGTCTGCCAAAGTATATTTCAAAGGTAGGTTAAAAAATAAGGCCCAGCGTGGTCTCCTGTTTCACAAGACATGGGGGTTTCTTATCCCCCTGCTGGCCTCCACACTTTTTGCCAATTCAGTCCTCACATTTCCATTGCTCTTACACCTTAACTGGTGCCTTCCCTTCTATTGACCCATTTAGTCCTCACACCACCCCAGGGAAGCAGGCCAGTTCTAGAGATTGAAAAAGCTGGGGCCAGACAAAGGGAATATGGAGGTCATCGGTTAACCCGTGACCAAGTAGAAATTCAGTTCTAGGTTTTTCAATTCTTCTTTCCCTCCATAACTGCCGTTTCAGCTTGAATCACCCTATCCCGTGCAAGCTTGAAGATATGCATAGGGTTTCATAGTGCCACAGAGTTTGGGTCTGTAAATAAAGTGATAAAAGCAACGCTTCCCAATTACCTTTGATAATGCTACTCTCATCAATGAGTTTGATTAAGCTAATCCTAAATTTGGATTCCACCTGACATCCAGGCTTAATTTATCATTTTGGACAAAGGGCATTTTCAAGGCTTAAAGACTTGTCTAACCCAAAGCTTAGCGCTAGTGAGTTCAAAAAATGTTTTCAGAATTCCAACTTTTTTGAATCTGATAAAACTCTAATTGAGGCAGTAAGTTGGTTAGATAGGAGGCTGGCTTCTTCCCCTAAGTGATTCTGGGGCTAAGTGCTAGGGAATGATGCAAATGTGGTGAGTGGTTAATAATTAAAGGATTTAATTAACCCTCATCTGGGAACGTGTCTAGTAACTCAGTGTGTGCCCTGGCAGCTCCTAGCAATCTGGGTGGCTGCAGGGGGAGAGGCAAGCATCAGAGGCAGAGGAACTGGTTCTTTGGGGGAAGATTTCTAGTCTATGTGTAAAAAGAGACACATTTTAACTACTGATAATACACATTTGGGGCCAGGGTTTCAAAGAAGATGGTAAAGACAGGGGTGTTTAATTTTTAACATCCAGTTACTCATTGTTAGGAACCCAGCCCCTACCGCCTGTGTTCACAAATAGAGGACAAGAACAACTCTCATTCATCTCTCTGTTTCTAGACCTTAACACAGTGTGGGTGCTTAATGGATGCTCAAGACTGAAGTAGAAAAGGAATAAGTAAACGCTAAAACGCCATTCAAAAAGCAACTCAATTATCATGTAATGCTGAGCTAAAAAACAAAACTCACTTGGGATACAAAATCTGTACCCAGTGTGATCCAGCTACATAAACAAACACAGCTGACCCCTGAACAACACAGGGGTTAGAGGTGCCGACCCCTGTACAGTCAAACATCTGTGTATAACTTTTGACTCCCCCGAAACTTAACTACTAGTAGCCTACTGTTGATTGGAAGCTTACTGATAACATAATCAATTAATGTTTTGTGTATGTATTATATACTGTATTCTTACAACAAATAAGCTACAGAAAATAAAATGTTATTAGAAAATCATAAGGAAGAGAAAATATATTTACTAGTCACTAAGCAGAAGTGGGTCATCATAAAGGCCTTCATCCTTGTGTCTTCACATCATATAGACTGAGGAGGAAGGAGAAGTTGGTCTTTGCTATCTCAGGGGTGGATGAGGTGGAGGTGGATGGGGGAGGCAGAAAAGGCAGGCATGCTTGGTATAACTTTTATTGAAAAAAAAATCCATATGTAAGTGGACCAAAACAGTTCAAACCTGTGTTGTTCAAATCAACCGTATATGGAGAAAGAGCTTGAAAGACATATCAATAGTGGTTATTTCTGGTGGGTGAGATAACTCTGTGTTTTTTTCTTTCCTGTTCCTTAATTTTCTTTACTTTCCAACTTATTAATATTTATGTAGAGGTATAAATATTAAAAAGTAGTATATTTAAAACATATTTTATATATATGTATACACACACACACACACACACACTACTCTGAAAACCCATAGAAATAGAGTTGATGCATATCAAAGAGAAAGCAAGTGCTGCTATTTTTGATGAGACATCAGATACAAAGATGGACAAGATCTAAGGGATGATCCACTCATTTCTTTTATTCATTGATTCATTCAGTCAGTCAGTCAGTCAGTCAGTCAACAAACAACTGAGCACCTATCCCTACTATGCCTGGCACTGTATTAGGTGTGATCCCTGTGCATATTTTATGCCATACTCTTGAAAACTTTTGCATTCATTTAATTCCTGTAACCATCCCTATGTGGTAGGTACTGTCACCATCCCAATTAACAAATGAGGAATCTGTCCAAGGTCACGCAACTACAAAGCAGTATCCTAACCAAAGTATCTAACCCTGGAGCTGGAGCTCTTAACTGTGCTGCCACCTGAGTCTCCTTGAGGCCAAGGCAGGCAGGCTCCTCCAACTGCAACCACCCTGGGCTCCAACACTCTGTCCCCATTCATCTTTCCCTTCCAGCTTTGTCTTGCCCTCAGAACTACACAAACTTAGGGGACTCATCATCCCTTGGGTAACCATGTGTTCTCCTCTGGCCCTCTGTGTTCCAGACTAAATATTTCTGGGTCTATCAATGATCATTCATAATTTCCCAATATCCTACTCCTCTTCTCTAGGCTGCTCCACTTTATCAATGTCCTTAGAATTTGACTCCATAGCAGAGCCCCTCACTGTGGTTTGTGCATGCAACTGACCACACCCTGTGCTGATGTGTGGTCTGACCAGCACAAAAGGGTCACCTCTCTTGAGCCAGATACTGGATTGCTATGATTGCATCTCAAAAGCATGCTCTTTTTGGCTTTTATATACATTATATTTAAACAGTGAACTTGAATTCTTTAGTACATAGCATACATAGATCAAGTCTTTTGTGATAACAAATGCTAAACTAGAGAAGCAAGAAATGCCCAAATTCCAGAAGCCTGTATTCTAAAAATTCATTTGTAGGCCAGTTATTTGAAATCAAAAGTTTAATGGAAACATAACAATAAATGACGATATTCATGGGTGTAATCAAGCCTACTGTAGCCCTCCCATAATTGAAATGCATTTTGTTTGAAATAATATATAAAACAAGAGCAAGGACTCATAGTTTTAAGCAAATAAAAGCCATTTAAATACAAAGAATACTCAACACTGTCTTACCAAATGTAGAGTCATTTCCTGGCATGGTCTTATACTGTTAATTATCACAGCAAAAATGCTGAATAAAATATGATTTTAAAAGCAAGTCCTTGAGGTTGGGAGTTCAAGACCAGCTTGACCAACACGGAGAAATCCCATCTCTACTAAAAATGCAAAATTAGCCAGGCGTGGTGGCGCATGCCTGTAATCCCAGCTACTCAGGAGGCTGAGGCAGAATTGCTTGAACCCAGGAGGAAGAGATTGTGGTGAGCTGAGATCGTGCCATTGCACTCCAGCCTGGGCAACAAGAGTGAAACTCCATCAAAAATAAAAAAAGCAAATCTTATTAACGCAGGAGCAAGAGGTGGTTACAGATTTTAGGTACAGAGTCTGGGAAGATTCTGGGAAGGTTTGAGAGCAGGAGAGACCCATGGTGCTAGTGAGTTGTATCTAAAGTAACTTCTAGACATGCCCCTGATCTTTTTTCTCATACAGCCGGTGGTTATATTGCTCTTGATCGGAACTCCTCTCTTTTGCTTTCTCAGAATGTCTTGCTTTTGGTTCCAGAATCTCTGTGAGTTGAGAGTCAAGAATGAGAGTTTTACCTGGGGTATGAATGTCTGGAAGCCTTAGATTCCGCTGAATTGAGGGGGCCCAAATAAAATTGTCAGGACTCTTTCTCCATTCCTGGACTCTGCTTTCTCTGGATGCTTTCATTTCAGGCAGGCTCTTGACTCTTGGAGACAAAGAGACCTCCAGTATCCCTGGGCTTATATTCCAGCACCTTAATCATCCCAGCCAAAAAAGGACTCCTCTTTCCCGCAGTTCCCATACAACTTCCAGATGTGACTCTCATTGGACAAATCTGAATCATGTGCTCATCTCTCAGTCAATCCCTAGGACCAGTGCACAGGAAACAAGCCCAGGTCCCCTGACCACCCCTGAAGCAGGTGGAAGGGGTGAGTAGGAAGGGAGCAAAACAGCGGAGAACCCATCCAAACCACCGACAGATGGATATGGAATGGGAGACGGATGGGCCCCCAAAGTGCAAGGAACTGCTATGACTTGTAGAGGATGAGTGGATAATGGATGAACAAAAACACCAAATATCTGCCATAGGGATGAAAAGAACTTACCTTTACTGAAGACCTACTATGTGACCAACGTGGTGCTCTACAATGCATTGGTCATCCTCCAAGAAGAAAAGAATGATCCCTGAGACCATACCTGATCGGTAACACTTAACAAATCAGCCCACAGCTAAGAGATAAGTGAAAACCAAGGCAAGTAGATACAGACCTCCTGGGGGCAGGATTAAGAAGGAAAAGAGGCAAGGAGAATTTTCAGGTGAGACCACAGCGCTGGAGGCAGGAAAGTAAGATGTAAAAGAGATGCTTCCAGACCTGTCAATCAAGCTTGCCTGAACTCCTCACACTAAGAAGAGTAATGGCATAACAAGCCAACCTGTGGACCGCCCTGGAGACACTTGAGGGACAAGTGCTGAACGGTCTTTTGTCAGCATGGTATCACTCTCTACACTTTCTTTTTTGTTGTTGTTTTTGTTGTTGTTGTTGTTGTTGTTTAGATGGAGTCTTGCTCTGTCGCTAGGCTACTACAGTGGCGCAATCTCGGCTCACTACAACCTCTGCCTCCCGAGTTCGAGCAATTCCCCTGCCTCAGCCTCCTGAGTAGCTGAGACTACAGGCGCACGCCACCACACAAGGCTAATTTTTTGTATTTTAGTAGAAATGGGATTTCACCATATTGGCCAGGATGGTCTTGATCTCCTGGCCTCATGATCCGCCCACCTCGGTCTTCCAAAGTGCTGGGATTACAGGCGTGAGCCACCATGCCAGGTCATCACTCTCTACACTTTCTAAAGTTTAGAAAACTACAATTCCCAGAATATTTTTCCCTGTGTGGTTCCACGTCAGAGTTTACCAATGAGATCTGCACAGTGGGCACATGCGAAGTCCACGGTGGCTTCTCAGCCAGTGCTTGGGGATCACTCATTTTGCTACTGCAGACTAAACTGGTTGGAGGAAGTTTCTTCAGAAATTTGTGAGAACTACAGCAGTTTCCTTGGAAGCTTCTGAGAAGTGTGTGGTCTTCAGCGTCCACTTCCATAACCTTCTGGTTGCAGTTTCCTTGTTTTCTGCAGTGACTCCCCTGGCCTCACAACTCCAGCTCCTACAAAACTCATATGAACCTTAAGTCCTAGATTCAACCCCTTCATTTCCAGAATATTTAGAGTGACTCATTTTCTTGGCCAAACCCAGACTGATCCAGAATTCCCATGTAAAAAGGATTCTGCCCAGAGATCAGGATCTGAAGTCTGTAAATATCCAGCAAATGTGTGTGGTTGTCCTGGCTAAAATTTAAACTCACAAATGTACTTTTATTTTGCCCACTTTTTCCATTCCATCCCATTGAACTTGGAGGAGTCATCAATAAATGCCTTCCTTTAGAAAGTTGACTTTTAAAATTACAAATGATGTTGCCATACTCAGGATCAGTAAGAATTGTGTCCGCTCCAAGCACCAACAGTAGTGGGATTTTCCACCATACACACACATGGGAAAAGGTAAGTCTCCTGCAAAGTTTTTGTCTCTTAAGCTGAATTTATTTAATTCAGCTACCCAAAAGCTAAGATAGCCTGTAGAACTCCAAGTGTGGACAGAAATAATTAACAGTAATTAAGATACTTGTCAATGCTTATGTTTATTAATTTTAAACTATTACCCACGCTTAAGTGCCAAGTGAGGATGAATAAAGAAATATATGAAGCAGGGCTCTCCCGGTGGGGCTTCATCATTCAGCTCCTCAGTTAACTGGAGTCTCAGCCATGATGTTCCAGGCCTCTTCGCTAAAATGCTGCAGCCTGAAAATAACTTGGTTCAGAGGCAAGAAATTCTAAAGAAATTAATAAGGTGACAACCCTGCTGTTTTTAAATCCCATCAATATTCATAGTTTGCAACATATGGTGAGAGGAGCTTGGACTTTGCAGTTAGATAGGCCTAGGTTAATATCCTAGCTTTGATACTTACTAGAAGTCTCCCCTGCATTTAAACGCGTAAGCCTCAGTTTTCACCTGTGATGATAGTTTTACTAATGAAGTAGGTACAATTATCTTTACCCATAAGGGACCTTCCCACGAGCAGTGATGGCTCCAAGGCATAGAAAGATAGGATGGGACTTTACTGTTCCCTAACAAGCTACACCCTCCCACCCAAAAGCACAATGTAAGTAACAGCTATGAGCTTGCTGTTGAAGCCAATTCAATGGTACAATTTGATGTTGAAATAAAATTAGAAACCCCTAGCCCCTTCCTAGCAGAATGCTCCCCCTCAGCCCCTCCTTTATAAGCTGCCAGTTTCCAAAAGAAAATCAGTTTGTGACCCAAGTCATCTCTCTAAAATATTTCTTTTCATGACAGTGTTTTGCCACAACTCTACTCTGATGCTTTCTCAGCAGGCTAATGATTTTAAATATCTAGGTTAATGTTTCCATTTGAACCATTCCAGGAGACAAACATGAGAATGACTAGGTATCAAATGAATATAGGCACTGAGAATAAAAAAAAGGCGAGTGGGCATTTTGCTCAGGATTGCGTACTACAGTAGCCAACCTATTTATAGCAAATTTGTTGTTGTTGTTTTGTTATTTATTTATTTTTCTTCAACTTTTAAGTTCTGGGGTATGTGTGCGGGATGTGCGGGTTACATAGGTAAACATGTGCCATGGTGGTTTATAGCAAGTTTTTAAAAACCTCCCCAGCTCTGACAATCATTTGCATACTCCACAAACAGATTAACTGGTAAATTAGTTACCTAGTAAAGAATAATTAATAAAGATTGTTGACTCTTTGCCATAATGTATCTTGGGTCATGCAGGGGACACACCAGTGAACAAGAGACACACAGTCCCCATTCCATGGCACAGTCACACCTAGAGCTGTTTTCAACCTCTTCTTTTCATTACTACCCCCAACAAAGAGCTTTTTAAGAATCCTTTTTCTTAACCCATGATGTACTACATACCTGTATATACTGTATATCTGCTTCAGTTTTGAATGTATATCTATGATTTACACATTAAAAGAATAAGACTTTAGGCCAGGCACAGTGGCTCACGCCTGTAAGCCCAGCACTTTGGGAAGCCAAGGCAGGCAGATCACTTGAGGTCGGGAGTTCAAGACCAGCCTGGCCAACATGGTGAAACCCTGCCTCTACTAAAAATACAAAAATTAGCCAGGTGTGGTTGCATGCACCTGTAATCCCAGCTACTCAGGAGGCTGAGGCACAAGAATTGCTTGAACCTGGGAGGCGGAGGCAGTGAGCAGAGATCGCACGACTGTACTCCAGCCTGGGTGACAGAGCAAGACTATCTCAAAAAAAAAAAAAAAAAAAGAATAAGACTCTTTTCATCCTCTAAGAACTAATGTTTGCCCCCTTTGGGGCAATATTACCCCCAATGCAAATGCCTGTCCTGCAGCATAAAGATATACCGGAACAGAACAAACCCCAGAAGCTGAAAGTCCTATGAAGCCCAATTGAGATGGATGGAGACAGAGGGAACATCAAACAAGCAAAGTTTAAAAATGAAATAATTACAATCAATCAGAAGGTCAGATGCCAACTAGGCATCCCAACTACACTGGGTGTGTGTGAATACTAAAGAAAACATAGACTCCAGCCCCAACTTTGGAACAGGCTGCATCAACTCTGTTTGGAGACCTACGCGGAGACCATATAGGCTGGTTAGGGAACAATGAAACCCTCCGTTAGAAGAAGATTGCAGGTGCAGTAGTCAGAGATGGAGCAACCACTGTGAGCTGGGGAGGGTGGAAAGCAAGGCTTTCTTAGGGAGTTGGAGCCCAAAAGACTTTTGTGAATAGGTATTTGGATGCATTCCTTTGGAAAGCAATTATCTAGCATCTTCTGTGTAGGACACTGAGCTAGAACTGGGTTTCCAAAGATGATAAAGACCCTACAAGGTCCTGAGTCTGGTGGAAGAACAGATGGGCACAGGAGTAACTCTCCTCAAGGAACAAGTGCCAAGGGAGGGATGAGCCTGCATGACTGGGTAGAAGAAGCAGTGCTGGGGCCTCAAGACCTCTAATACCACACAGGTTTTCCCTGTGGAGGAAAAATGAAAAAGGAAGGCAGTTTGGATTGCAGGAGATTATCAGTTCTAAGAAAGTATTGGGAAGCCCATAGGGCACCCTGAAGTCAGAGCTGCCCACCAGAGGCATCCCACATTTCTCAGCCTTAACATCCCTGCCAAACTCACTCTCTGGCTGGGAGCAGCCACATCAGTGTGGTGATAGATTCAGAGCACAGCAGCTAAAGCCATCAACAATTACTCCGTTTGCAGGGGGAGAGCTTAGGGGTTCACATTCATGGCCAGTGCAGGTGGATTTTATGAGAAAATGTGCAAACTCAGCAGAGTTATATCAAGCATGAGGTCTGACCATTCTTGTCAATGATAAGGTGTTTATTATTATTATTATTATCATTAACAAAATACTAGGGGGAATACCAAACATGGAGTGTGCCCATTAATTTCTTCAAGAATTGTAGAGGGATTCACCAAGGATGCATAGGTGGGATAGGGCCTTGGAGAACAGCTAAAGTTTCTTCAATCGATAAGGAGGCTTCTGGACAGACAGGATGACCTGCCTGGGAGAGGGCGTCAAGGACAGACATGATCCCCATCCGCTCACTTGTGATTCCCTGGCTGGATCGAGCAGACAAAGCCCTCCAGCAGTCTTGATTAGTTGAGGGTTACAAGGTTTCCCCTTCTCCCTGGTGCAGCTTTGCCCGTGCCAATATTAAATACAAAGCCCAGAAACAAGACAGGCATGGCCCACCCCAGCAGGCTCCCTTCAAGGAGACCTCTCCCCAGAGCCATACACATGGGATGTCAAAACACCCTCCGCTGGATGTGGCTGTCCCCAGTCTGCCCAAGATTCAGTGACATGGAGCTGCCAGACCCCCACTGCAGGTTGTCCCTATTTGTAGTCATCACACCCACCAGGGTGGCAGGCTCCCCAGGCCTGGGTTTACCCACACTCTTCCTTAAGTGTCTTGAAATCAAGAAATATGGAGAACTGTACGTATTTTAACCTCTTCCATGTTATACCCAAGCTTTGGAGAGATTATGAGTAAATCACAGCAGGACTGGGTGCTAGCCTAGCCTCTCCTTTGCAATCAGCTCTAAAACAAAGTCTAATCTCTCGAAAGTGCTATGCAAAGGAGGCACATTTTGCCTGCTGTCGCTGCTTTCAGTAATCATGAATGATGAAATTATAGTAGTTACCCTCCAGCAACTCCAAGCCACACACACACTCAGCTTGCTCTTCCTGCTCTTACTTTTTCTCTTTTCTCCTCTGGATGGAATGCCTCCTGGGTCTACTCAACCCACTGACAACTCCTCCTTCCCCTAAAATCATCTGTCGCCTTCTCCTGGAAGGCTTCCTGGATGCACAGGCTAGGCTGTGTCCTGGTCTTCTGTGCTCCCATAATTGCCTAGGCATGACTCTATCCTTGTATGCAGAGTATCGAGCAGTGATGTCACACCTTTGCAGCTCCTTGAGGAGAGGGTCTATGTGATCACCATCTGTGTGTGGCTGGCACCTGACAATTGTGGACCTGGCTGATATATACCTGGGTCGTAGTTCTTAGAATAATGAAGCACCGTGGTAAGTCATGCACTGGTGAGAGGAGCAGGGGTGGAAACTGATTACATGACATGATGTCACCTTAAGATATTTCAGGTGGGGCTTCACAATTCCTGGGCTGTGAAAGGAGACAAGAGAAAAGTTAACTTGATACAAGTAATGTCCCTACAGAGCAAAAATACAGAAAATCACCTGGGTGAACACAGACCGATGGTGTCACGGGCTTTCATCAGCCTTAGTCAGTAACTTTTAGTTCTGAGTTCCTCCCTGGGCGTCACCAATAAGGCCAAGTCCTGTGCCCAGAATGTCTATGAGTGATTTTTCACCCTAGCACATCTCTCTAAAACCATGGAGTTTTTCTTTAAGTCCTAGGCTCTAAGGACAGAAATGAAAACCACTTGTGTGCCAGCTCATAAAACGTTAGGTCATGAATGCCTACAGTAAAAGTTTGCACGTGGGTCTGAGACCTGGTATTTTGATGGTTTTCAGTGTAAGACTCACTTCACCAGCATTGCTGAGTTTGGAAAGTGAACTGTTGAAAGAACTTGAAATCCATTTTAAAAATTCAAGACCCTCCCGTGTTGATTTTCATCCCTACACCCATAAAGGTGCACTAGGAACGTATCCTTCAACACCACCAAACAGGATCATCCAGCCAAAGAGCATGACATCTGAGATCTTCTAAGTCAGTGTTCTCATTCCTTGCATGAGGAAAGTCAGGTCTGGAAATTTCGTCATCTGCCAATGGCCCACAGACAGTAAGTGATGGACTGATGCTGAGGATGGCCTTGAGACTGGGTTAAATTACATCTCCCAAGAAGATATGTTCAAGTTCTAATTCCCAGTTCCTGTGAATGGGACCTTATTTGAAAGTAGTGTCTTTGCAGATATAATCAATTAAGATAAGGTCACAGTAGAGCAGGGTAGCCCCTAATCCAGTGACTAGTGTCCTCGTAAAAGGGGAGGAATTTGAACACAGAGACATATAGAGAAAATGTCATGTGAAAACAGAGACAGAGATTGGAGTTAGGCCACCATAGGCCAAGGAGCGCTAAGGCTTGCTGGCAACAAACTGAAGCAAAGGGGTAGGCATGGAACGGACCTCCCTGTGAGCCCTGAAGAAAGAACCAATTCGGCTTACACCTTGATCTTGGTCTTCTGTCCTCCTGCACTATGACAGAATACGTTTCTGTTGTTTTAAGCCACCCAGTTTGTGGTACTTCTAATATAAACCCCAAGTCTGGTTTTCTGCCTTCATGAGTTTCCAGAATTAGAACCTAAGTGTAGAAAACATTCTTGTAACCCAGGGCTATTTCTGCCACTTCAGGAAGAAGGCAGAAAATGTGACCACTTTTTACCTCAGTTCTTAGGAGCACACAAATCTAAATCAGAGAAACATCCCTTCATCAGGGTACAAGTTCAAGGGGCTCAGTTAAGATAAATGAGTGTTCAAGACGTGAGTGTTTCCATCGAGGGACTGTTGTGTAGCGGTATACACTCTGGAAGCCAAGTCACAGTGGTCGTCCTCACAAGGAGCCCAGAAAGACATACACTTGTCCAATTTCCCAACACGAATGATAAGTAGTCTCAGTGGACAGTCTAATTCTGTGAATTTCCAGTGTTACTTTGGGGTCACGTGACTTGCTACACACACACTCTTGGAATTGGTGAAAAACACGGAGTGTTCCAGAAATATCAGCATCCAGACTGCCAAGAGGATTCTAAATGGAGCTTGCAATCACTGAGGTTTGAAATAATTGTCTTCCCCCTAATCAGATAATCACTGCCACCCAAGCAGTTCCAACACCCAGGGCAGAAGAGGGGCATCAGGCTAGTCTCCGTGGCCTCACTCGGGATTTCCATGGATGCGAGGTATCACAGAGAAATCCTCAGTGGTGTTTCACATTTCCTAAAGTTTTGGTCTGAGTTCATTTTTCATCTCTTAACTGTTCTGGGTGATCCAACATGCGTGAGGGTTTGTTCAGGCTGTTTAGAGTTCTTTTGTGAAACTGTCAAAACAATGACCTCATTTGGAGCCATCTGCTGGCATGCAGGATTGGCACGGAGCTCGCTGCTGACGTGTGTCGCCGGGGCAATCAATTCAAGATGGCCACTCTGGGCACACCGTTTACTAAGTGATATCGGAGCAGATAACTGATTGCTCCATCTCTTCCTCAAGTTACTAAACATGTCAGTGCTCACACGGCCTCCACCAAAGGCTGCGTGCCAGGCATGGCAAAGGGAAGACATCATCTGCTGACCCAGAAACACAAACCCCTACATTTCCTGGAGTGGAGGGTGCTTCTCCTGCCAGGTCCCGGCCTGAACATTAACTTGCAAAGCAAAAGAAACATGATTTAATCAGAGAAAACGATTGTCTTTGGAGCAGAAAGCATGTGAGTACTATCAACATGTGGATACCAACAACAGAAGATGACCTTTATCTGATGCTGCGTGGCTGGGCCAGGGCTCTGCTAATAACAGCAGAGTCCGTGGGAAAGAATCACTCTGGGCATAATTCAGACTCAGTTTGTGATCCTCTGAAGAGAATGAATTGGGACAGTCTAGAAAGGCATGAAGCCCGTAGGTATTTCTGAATTGTGACCAAGTTTGCCTAGCACAGCGTTTTCACAGCCTGCGCAAGTAGAGAGCAGGTGTGTTTTAAATGCTCATGAAAAGAAGAGCCCTCGTTTTCATTGCACGTTTTCCCTCATTTCTCTGAGAAAGAAAACAAAGCAACTCAAGGAATATGCAGGAAAATTGTTTTTGACCCAATTTGTTGTTGTTGTCAATTTACTTTCCGAAGTGGTTAATTAGGCGAGCTCAGCAGAGCTTTCCAGTTTCCGCAGGGGTGCCAGTTTCAGAGCACATCTGTAGACTCCCTCTGCTGAGGGATGAGATGGTGACGCTTCTCTCAGATTTCCTTTTATGAGATCAGGGTGTGTGTTGGGGTCGGGGCTGGGGGTGAGCCTTATCTCACCTGTGAAAAACAGCCACTAGACATTTCTCATGAATCTGAGCACTTTCAGACCTCTTGTGCATGTGTTAAGTCTGATGTGAGCTTGTAATCAGAGCCAATTATTCAAAACTCAATTCAAGAGGGTATGGGTAATTTGCAAGGTCACTCACTGTGTCATTATCAACACAGAACAAAATAAGAGCAGGATTGCATCTCAATACATAGGACACGGTGAAGAGAAAGTTGTCAGGGCTAGAGAAGGAGCCAAATGAGATAGGGAAACCGGAGGGGGGCAGGGGGAATAACAAGTTGGCCATCTACCTGGAGGCATGACTCCTAAATTGGCCAGCATCACACTGATAGCAGGGGCCCAGACACTTTCACTGAGGGATGCATTTTGCAGACTCTCCCTTCAGCATTGACCAGGCACACACATACAAAGCAAACCTTCTAATAACAGTGAGGATGATGATGATGATGATGATGATGATGATGATGATAATGATGTACTTGGTGATGGACTGGGGAGATTATAAAAGGAAGCACACTAGTAAAAAATACTTTTTGACATCCACCTACCCCAACAGTAGAGTTATAAATGTTAAAAGGATCCCATCCAACATACAACTTCAAGAAAAGTTTATTCCTAAAGAGATATCGGCCGGGCGCGGTGGCTCACGCCTGTAATCCCAGCACTTTGGGAGGCCGAGGCGGGCGGATCACAAGGTCAGGAGATCGAGACCACGGTGAAACCCCGTCTCTACAAAAAATACAAAAAAATTAGCCGGGCGCGGTGGCGGGTGCATGTAGTCCCAGCTACTTGGGAGGCTGAGGCAGGAGAATGGCAGGAACCCGGGAGGCGGAGCTTGCAGTGAGCCGAGATCGCGCCACTGCACTCCAGCCGGGGGACAGAGCGAGATTCTGTCTCAAAAAAAAAAAAAAAAAAAAAAGAGATGTCATTGATTCAACCCCAGTAAATTGTAATCAAACTGGAAATCTATCTAGACACAAGTACCTCTCTGTCTTCAGAAAATCCAAACTGGACCACATATATTTGACATTTTTTAAAGGCTATTTTAATTAATACCCACCCAAGAATAATACCAGAAAAGATAAACTGCTTCCTACTAGACACAGTCTTGTATACAGCTTTTAGAGCTTCTTTCTTTCCTTGCACTACATGAAAAAGCGACTGTTCTTTGGGCTATTGTCATCAGCCCAGCATTATTATTTAAAATGCCAAATATGATGACTTTCCTGAAACTATCAAAAATAGCTATTTTTACATACTGAAATCCATCTAGCTTTATGATATGTGGATTCTTATAACTTACTTTAAAAATCACATTTTACTCATGCTTTCTTTAGTCAATCTTATAGAAAAAAACAATAAAGCAATGATTTCACCCAATAATTAACGATAAGGCACTGAAATTCCTAGTTTGAAACAAGCAGCAAAACAAATTTTAGTGCATTTAGCTATGTCACAAGTATAGATGGAAGGTCTAAATCATCTTAATATCTCGTGTGATGCTTGTTAATATTCACCATTTAGGTGAATATGTCTTATATTTAAATACTCATTATTATTACTCAATTTAAAATCCAGCCAAAGTAGTTTCAGGCAAAGCAATGAATGCAAAGGTTTCTTTCTTCTACAATTCTTCTACAAGACCTAGAGCAAGGTAGAATTCTGGTAGCAGTTTGATTTTTTTGGTTTTGTTTTTGTTTGCTTTTGGTTAAAGGTAAAAACAAGGTTACATCTATCAGCAGCCTAGCTGAGCTTCCTAATCCACTTAGTTTCTGGGACAGGGCTTTCCAAGGACCTGGTTTAAATCTGAGGCGAGAGTGGGTTCACCCCCTGCATCGGTGCTGGCTGCTATGAGCATCCCACTGGATGCATGTGGTTCCAGGCTGACAATGGCTGTCCTGTTGGAGCTGAGAGTATCATCTCCCACGGTGCTGGAACTCTCAAATTTAAAGAAAAGAGCAAGTAAACTCAGGTAAGGCAGAAAAATAGTCTGCTTGATACATGCTTCACCTCATACCTGATCCCACCCCCAAATCAAATGCAACCTTCTACTAGGATGCATGGGGTCCCTGGCTTGCAAATTATGCTGGAAAAAAAGCAGAACCCTGGAAAATGTGATTCAAATTTGCAATAAATCTTTATGTGGCCAGAGATGTCTCAATTCATTCAGGTCTATGTGTGTGTCCCTCCCAAGGTTGTCACCATCTAGAACAAACTCTTTCAACGGCGTATTGCTCCAGAGAGGGCAGAGTAAAGCAGTCAATTGCACCAGCTCTGGAAACAGAATTTAATTCTTAGTCTCCTGGTAACTGTGACACTGGTAAATTACTTTTCCTCCCATGTCTCAGTTTCCTCATCTGCAAAATGCAGACAATACAATACCTGTCTCAAACAGCTATGGTAAGGGTCAATGCAACATGCTAAGTTATTTGCAGCCCCCAGAGACTTTTGCACTCACCCTTGCTTCTGGCTAAAAGGTGCTTCGGCTGCCTTCCCCAATAGCTGATTCTTCAACATCCACTCCTTGGATGAGGGATTTCCCATATACCCTATCTCAATCAAACGTGTATACAGTTGTCCCTAGGTATACACAAGAGAGTGGTTCCAGCATCCCTGAGTACTCCAAAATCCCTGCATACTCAAGTCCCACAGTCAGCCCTGCAGAACCAATGTATATGAAACATTATCCCTCCTTATACCAAGTTTTGCATCCTGAGATGAGAATACTGTATTTTTAATCGGCATTTGGTTGAAAAAAAAAAACTCCATGAAAGTGGACCTGTGCAGCTGAAACCCGCATTGTTCAAAACTGTATGTTTTTCATAGCAATCATCACATCCTAAAGTATCCAGTTTGCTATTAACTTACTGTCAATTCCCCCACCCCTCCAACTCTCTCTCTCTCTCACATACACAGGCACATGCATGACAGTGAGCTCTCTGAAAACAGATCTTGCCTACCTTATGGCCGTATTCTTGGAGCCTCAAGCAAGGCTTGGGACAGAGCAGGAGCTCAATGATTATCTATTGTTCAATGCATACATGCATGTAAAGTGCTTGTAAGATACTAGGCCCTCAAAAAATATCAGCCAGGTGAATGAATGAAAAGCACTTGAGAAGTTTCTGGTCCAATTACGAATCTGGTGTTTACAGAATCTTCAAATTCACTCTGTCTCACGCTTTCCATGTTGATTTCCCTAGGATCAGACATAGGCCACAAACGCAAGATGCCCTCTTATTACCTGTGTGTGAGCAGAGGAGGCAGAGCAAAGCCCAGCGGCTCTCAAGCCAGACAGACCTGAGCCCAAATCCTGACTTTGCAATGTCACCTTGGGCTCGTCATGCATCCAGGTCCTCCTTCTGGAAAGATGGGGTAATGCCACAATGTCCTTGGGCGGGAAAGAAGATTAACAGAGAGAAATCATACAAACTGTTGAGCAGGATTGGTTACAGGATTTGCAAGGCCCAGTGAAAAGTGAAAATGTAGGATCGTAGTTCAAAAATCACTAAGAATGTCAAGTCGGTGACAGTAAAGCATTAAACTTAGAAGTATAGGGCCCTTCTAAGCATGGGGCCTGTGGGACTGCACAGGTCACACCCATGAAGCCACCCTCCTGCCCAACCTAAAGTCTGGCACACAGTAGAAGTCTAACAACTGCGTGTCTTTTTTTCCCTCCTTCCAATCTCATTAACAATCTGATGTAATGAAATGAGACAGATTGTAGCTATTGGCCGAACAAAGGAATCCTGAACAGTGGAATTTCTAGTATTGCTAACCATTCGGGCTAATTATCCAGTTTGTGAATTATTCAGATACTTTGCTTGTCTTTCTTTTCATCCTTTGAGTTATGTCACTGCTCGCTGATAATTAAAAATAAATCATTCCAACCCCTATTTGTCTCTTGTACCTTGATAAATGACCATGGAAAGAAAAAGTTGAAACTACAGACTCACATACTTGGGCTGAAAAAACCCATACTATATTTACCCGCAATGTACTCATTCTTTCAATATGCATTCATTGATTCCCTAGCAGTGCACCTTAGTCAGGTAAGTGGGACAGCCCCTGAGACAGGGCCCTGGTATTATTAGTCAGGACTTTTGTGGTTACAAGAGAAAGAAACCAAATCAATTAAGCAAATGAGGAACTTATCGGTTCACTTGATTATAAAGTTCTAGGGTTCAGCTCAAGTATAGCTAGATCCAGAAACACAAATATTATGATCAGTCCTGTACAATTACCAATGACAGAGATGGAATTCAAAGATGAGCAAGATCTGGTGATCATATATTTGTATCTGCTACCAGAGGGTGGGCAGGGCATCACAACTGACAACTGCCGGGATCAACAGGGGATAAGAAAGCAATTGCCTGATGGAAAGAGTGGTACTGCACACCGAATTACAACAGGTGGCCAATATCTGAGAATCAGGACTCTATGAAACACGTATTCCTGAAGTTCCTCATCCCTTCCCAACAAATATTCCAGTGGGGGAAGGGCAAAGGAAGCCCTGATCTAGGATACTATGAAAATACAAATGATTTTAAAATATTCTTTCTCCAGTTCTCTTCTATGGCCTGTTAGGGACCGGGCCGCATAGCAGGAGGTGAGCAGAGGGCAAGCAAGCAAAGCTGAGCTCCACCTCCTGTCAGATCAGTGGCGGCATTAGATTCTCATAGGGGCACAAACCGTATTGTGAACTGTGCATGCGAGGGATCGAAGTTGTGTGCTCCTTGTGAGAATCTAATGATAAATGTAATGTGCTTCATCCTGAAACCTCCCCCGCTTCACATCCGTGGAAAAATTGTCTTCCATGAAACAGGTGCCACAAAGGTTGGGGACCACCGATCTAAATATTTCCAAATAACCAAATGTCCGGCGTCCGGCATAACTTCAAGCCACGGCATGCAGGAGCCTCCTTCAGCAGCTGAAATGAAATCACTCCTCAGAACCAGGTTCAGATTGTAATTTTCTGAGAGCAGAAATACCTTATCGTGTGCTGTTTCTTGCAGAAACAAGTTAGCCCTATCCCAATTTGAGAGCTAAGTGTAAGAGTGAAAATGAACACAGGAAAAATGTAGTATTTCTGAAGGTAAAACTGGCATTTGGTTTTCCTAGTCTATCTGACTTTCATTTCAGAAGTAGGTATTTTTTAAACTCCTCGTAGCTCTTCCCAGGATTGGTGATGAAAAAAATTGCTTAAATAGTGAATGTTGTAATACAGAGAACACCTGACTAGAGATTAGACCTTGGTTTTGGTCAGTTCTGCCACCCTAGAGACTTGGGCACATTACTTAACATGGCTTCTCTTCCCGTGAAACACAGTTGTTAAGTGGGATGAGCTCTAACTCCATCGTGATTATGAGGAATAAGTACTTATAGAAGTCATAAAACTAACACCTCACCTTTTTAGCACATTCTACCATTTGTAAAGCCTTTTCATGCAAGGCTCATTTGATTCCCACAGTAGCTCTGTGAGTCATATCCTCGGTCAAACTTGTTCCCTATGTGGAGTTGCCATGTGACTTGTGTGAGAACACTAGGATAATAGGTGCTAGATATGACCCAAATCAGGTCTTCATGTTCTGTTCCTGTCTTTCTATGCTACAAGCTCTCTCCATCATCTTTGTTGTGAAATGTATCTCCAACCTTTGTAACTCAGTTCGAGTTTTCACATACATTATTAATATCTTTTGAGACACCTTGATAGATTTCAGGTGCCATATGAGAGGTCGTCTAGGCTCCAATGGGTTCATCAATTTCTAAATAAACTGTATCTGAAATCTAAGGCTAAAATGATGACTTGGTGCTCCATAGTTATTCCCGTTTGAAAGTTACTCAGGGATTCTATGGCTGGGGCAGGGAGAGTACAAGATGAACTGAGAACATCTCTTGGTGCCAGAAAACCAGGGAGTGTCCAGAAGATGATAAGGACTTGTTGAAAGAGCATAAGAACCAGGCTGAAAGAGCTCCTAATGGCCCAAGCTGGAACAATTTGAGCCACAAAACAAATAATGATAGCATTGGACTATATCGCACTGAATGAAGTAACGTAACTATCCTTCAGTCCATACTGACTTCTTTATATTAATAAATATAATGATAATGGTGAAGAAAAGACGGATTTTCCTTGGAGTAGAATTCCAACTAATAAATGGAGAAGGACAGAGGGAACTAGGAAACTTTATGGTAAGAATAGGCAAACTCTGCAGTAATAACTTTTGCGGATCTAAAACACTTAAGAATTCGAAGATTAGTGGGTGAAAGATAGAAGAGAAACAGAATTTTCTCAGCACTAAAATATTTTCCCCAAGATATTAATTAAAGGAAATAATAATAACTTTACAGTCAAGAAAACTGGGAGACACCACCTTAACTACATGATCAAGGTCAATATCATCAGTTATAAGACATATCAACATGAGGAACCCTACAGTATAAAGTGCTGAGGACACAACATCATTTCTGTGGTATTCTCGACAAATATGCCTCACTTCATTGAAATCATGAGAAAACATCAGACAAACCCAAACTGAGGGTAATCGACAAAATAGTTCATCAGTGACATTCAAAACTGTCAAGGTTATGAAGAAAAGACTGAAAAACCATTACAGCTTGGAGGATACAGAGAAGAAACAACAACTAAATGTAATGTGGGATCTGGGGCATCAGTGGGAAAACTAGCTAAATCAAAATATTTTAGTTTCACTGATAGGCTAGAATCAGTGCTAATTTCCTTGTTCCAATAATTATACTATAGTTATAAAATATGCTATCTTTAGGAGAAACTGGATGAGGGATATACTAAAACTCTACACTCTCTTTGCAACTTTTATGAAAGTCCTAAATTAGTTCAAAAAAATTTTAAAACCTATCAGAAGCCATTTTGACAGTTTTCTGAGTGCCTCAAAAAGGAAGTTAACTTGCCCGAGCTAGCCAGAGTAACTGTAATTCTCCATCCTGGCTCTTGCTCCAAAGGGTGGCTCTTTAGAGAGTGAGAGTCACGGGACCCCGAAACCACATTTTGACCTTGACAGTTCACTGACAATCCAGCTATTGGAAACTGTCCTGCATTCTGGACAACCCGTCAGTTGCAAATCCTGTATGAATTTAATTCTTCTTTGAGAACAATGTAAGCACTGTCTCACACTGAACACAGAAACAATGAGCCAAACAGTCCCAAAGATGTTTAATAACAAATGTGTCTTAATTTTGATCACATTTATCCTGATTTATTTCACACCACTTCAAGAGCAAAGCAACCAGAATTCTGTGGCAATAAACTCTGTCCTTAGCTCCTGCCTCCAACTGTGTCCTCCCAGAAACTTATTTGCCATCAGTATCTGTTCTCATCTTTAGTGGGTGGAGAGTACGTGTTATTACTTAACATTTTCTGCACCCATTTTGATTGTTGGTGTTTCTTTCTTTTTGTTTTTTGGAGACAATGTCTCATTCTGTCACTTAGGCTGGAGTACAGTGGTATGATCATAGCTCACTGCAGCCTCCAACTCCTGGGCTCAAGGAATCCTCTTGCATCTGCTTCCTGAGTAGCTGGGACCATAGGCATGTGCCACCGTGCTTGGCTGATTCTTTTTTATTTTATTTTTTATTTTTTTGTAGAGATGGGGGGTCTTACTTTGTTGCCCAGGCTGGTCTCAAACCCCTGGCTTCAAGCAACACTCCCACCTCAACCTCCCAAAATTCTGGGATTGCAGGTGTGAGCTACCACACCCAGCTGGTTTTTCTTAAAAACACGTAAATATAACCCCATTGTGCATTTCCCAAGGGTGTAAACTGGCAGCAAACTTCAGTTCCAAGCCACATACACAACAAAACAGACAATTTTATGACACTACTCAATCACATACAAAGCCACATAGCTGCAAACTGAATGCCACTGCCTATAAATGAATCAACCTCTTGCAGCTAGTAAGTTTTATTTTGGACACTAGACTTATATTTCTCCTCATAAGCCACAGGTCTCTACTATTCCTGGGGACTTGATGAGTAAAGGAATGACCCTCCCTGAATATTTGCCTGCCTTACATGTTAATCAGTCTGTATCTAATGGACTCCTTTTATCCAAGCGTGGAGGCTGGCTTTAAGAGAAGTACAAGATTTAGTCCCTGGCCTCCAGGATCTTATAGTCTGGTATGAATTTAAATAGTCAATTTTAAATAATTAAGTACTAAATAATTTATTACATCATATTTAGGGCAACTGGAATCTGGGGCAAAAAGAGCTAAATAGTCAGAAAACCTTTAAGCAGGAAGAGAGATTTCATCAATTTAGACGACAAATATTTGTTATGTTCATTCTCTGTGCCAGGCACTGCTCTAAGTGCTCTAAGTGTTAGGAAACAAATAATGAAAACAAAACAAATAATCAAGTTTATTTCAGATAGAAAAAAAATTAATAAAAATTAAATTTTTAAAAATTAGGATTGGTGATGTGTATTCAGCTGATCTGCAGACTTAAGCATGTCATTCCAATGAAGCAAATCCAATATTGCTGCAATTTACGTTCAAGCTGTTGGAACTACTTCTTAGCACCTTAAATTTCTAATTGATTTAAAAGTTCTCCATCATTGTAGAAACTGTATTTCACCCTACATAGAAGCAAAACTCACACCCAGTAAGATCCAATCAGGTCTCAGCTCTGTCAGTTTTCTTGTAAAATTTCAGGACTCAAGAGCCAAGGTGATTTTTTCTTATTGTTTCTGGAAAAAAGAAACTGCCAAAGAGGAAAACCAACACTTTTTCATGGATTGTGAGCCTCTCTTATCAACCTGTTGGCAAAATAAAGTTGAAGCTCATTCACTCAATAGTCAACAATGCTGATTGTGCACTTACTAATCATAATAAACTCTCAGCACCTAGGACAGTGCCTGACACACAGTAGGTATTCAATATGTTTGTCAAACCAACTTGTCATATGGAGCTTTGGTCTTAACTGCATTTAAAACAATATGGGGTATGAAAATGTGATGAGGTTGTTTCTTTTAGGTAGCTGTCTTAATCCGTTTTCTGCTGCTATAATGGAACACTACAGAGTAGATAATTTCTAAAGAAAAAAGTTTATTTGGCTCACAATTCTGAAGCGTGGGAAGTCCAAGAGCATGGTGCTAGTATCTGGTGGGTGCCTTCTTGCAGCATCTCAATATGGCAGAAGGGCATCATATGGAGAGAATATGTGCAAGTGAGGCAGAATGAAAATGGGGACCAAATGTCTATTATCAGGAACCACTTCTAATCCACTCATGTGATAATGACATTAATCCATTCATGAAAGTAGAACCCTCATGACCTAATCACATCCTTAGGGTTCTACCTCAATACACTCACAATGACAATTAAATTTCAACATGAGTTTTAGAGGGGATCTTCAATAACATGCTACCTGCCCTCACCCCAAAAGTGAATGTCCTTCTTACATACAAAAAATATTCATTGAATCTCAGTAGTCCCAAAACTCTTAATTTGTTCCAGCATCAACTCAAAAATCCAAAGTCCAGAGTTTCATTTAAATCAGATATGAGTGAGATTCAAGACATGATTCGTCCTGAGACAAATTTACTCCAGCTGTGAATCTGTGAAATTAAACAAGTTATCTACTTCCAAAATACAACGGTGGGCCAGGCATAGGACAGACATTCCCATTCTAAAAGAAAGAAATAGGCAGGAAGAAAAGAGTAACTTGTCCCAAGTATGTTGAAAGCCCAACAGGGTGGACAACATTAAATCTTAAAGCTGGAGAATAATCTCCTTTGACTCCATGTCCCATATCTTGGGCACACTGCAGTAAGAGTTGGGCCCCCAGTGCTTCAGACAGCCCTGACCCCATAACTTTGCTGGGCTCAGCCCATGCAGCAGCTCTCACAGTTTGGAGTCTTGTGCCTGCAGCTCTCCTAAGTTAAAGTTGCACACTGGTGGCCCTACAGTTCTGTGGACTTGGGGGTGGCCCCACTTCTATGACTCTACTACACATTGACCCAGTGGGGACTCTCTGTGGAGGCTCCACATCTGTGGAAGGTTTCCTGCCTGAGCCCCCAAGATGTCTGCAACCTCTCTTGAAATCTAGGTGAAGGAGATCATTCCTCCACAGCTCTTTGATTCTGTGTTCTTGCAAAATTAGCACTACATGGATGCACCAAGGTTTACAACTCATCTTTCTGGAGCCATCAGTGAGCCACACCTAAGCCCACTTGAGCCATGGCTGGGGTAGCCAAGGAGCATTATGCCAGAAGGCAAGGATCAAAGACCTAAAGAGGCTCTGGGCAACAATCCCATGGGGGGTGCCTTAGGGCTATCCCCTAAAACCATTCTTCCCTCCTGGAGTTCTGTATCTGTCATGGGAGGAGCAGCCTCAAGGATCTTTGAAATATCTTTAGGGTCTTTCTCTTACAATCTTTATGAATAGCTTCTGACTCCCTCCTATCCATGGCCATCTCTTTGGCAAATGGTCACTTGGCCATATCCTTGGTTTGCTCTCTTAAAGATATCTTTTTACTCTTTACATGGCCAGGCTGCAAATTTTCCAAATCTTTTCATTCTTCTCCCCTTTTAATTATAACTTATGTCTTTAAGTCATTTCTTTCTTCTCACATCTCACTGCATGCGGTTAAAAGTAGCCATGCAGTATCCTGAGTGTTTTGCTGCTAAGTTATTTCTTCTGCCATACATCCTAGCTCATCACACTTAAGTTCTGTGTTCTATAAAGTCTTAACACATAGACACAATTCAGCCAAGGTCTTTGCTCTTTTATAACAAGGATGGCCTTTACTCCAGTTTACAATACCTTATTCCTTATTTCCATCTGAGACCTCATCAGTATGGCCTTTACCATTCAGATTTCTAGCAACTTTCTGATTATGACCACTTAAGTACTCTAAGAAACCCCAAACTTTTCCTACTTTTCTTGTCTTCTTTTTATCCCTCACCCAAATTGCCCCCAATGTTCCATTTATGGCAATCTATTCTTTTTCTAGTTTTGCTCCTCCAAATTATTCTAGCCTCTGCACATTGCTTAGTTCTAAAGCCACTTCCACATTTTCAGGTATTTGTTACCGCAACAGGCCCATTTCTCAGTACAAATTTTCTGTCTTAGTCTGTTTTCTGCGACTATGAAAGAATACCACAGACTGGGTAAATTACAAAGAAGAGAAGTTTACTTGGTTCACAGTTCTGGAGATTGGTCCTAGAGCATGGTCCTGATATCTGATGAGGTCCTTCTTGTTTTTCTTGCTGCATTATAACATGATGGGCAGACATCATGGGGTGAGGAAGTACGTGCACAAGACAGAGAAAAAATCCTTTTATCAGGAACCCGATCCCAAGATAACCAACCCACTCACACAATACAGCATTAATCCATTCATGAGAGCAAAAGCCTTAGGACCTAATCACCTCTTAAAGGTCCTATTTCTTAATACCATCACAATGACAATTACATTTCCACATGAATTTTGAAGGGGACATTCAAACCATAGCAGTAGCCATTATACATTTATGATCAATGCATTAATGTGGCAAAGAGCTTTAAAAAAAGAATATAACCTCTAGGCAAATGTTCATATCATTATTATTCGTGGAAGTTGTAAGGCAATGCATCTGAATGCCAGAGGGTTAATGAAAGTGTCCACTTCAGGAATGGTCCAAAGACATCCACTGTAATCCATGCTACAATTTACAGTGACAATTAGTGTCCCCAACAATGATTATCAAAGCAAGCCTTACTAGTAAAAAACACTGCTACGGCCTTTGTGATTGAGTTAGAAAGGTCTCCCTCACTAAATGTACTCCCCTAGCCAGCTTGCTATAGTGTTAGACATTTATCACAGTGCTTCCATCTTTGAAGTCAAGGTGCTGTATCTTTCAGGAGTATGGTGATAATTAGCTAATTAGGCCAGATGAGCCCTGCCCATAGAAATAGCAATATCTTTTATTTCCTCCCTGGCACAAAGCTACCTCCCCCAGGTTTTTCATCTTAAAAAATGATACTTTTATACCGCTCTTTTAGTCCATTTTTGACGCGATAATAGAATACCACACTGGACAATTTATAATAAACAGAAATGCATTGGCTCACAGTTCTGAAGGCTGAGAGGTCCAAAATCAAGGGGCTAACATCTGGCAGAGGTCTTTTTGCTGTGTCATCCCATGGAACAGGGCAAAGAGAGGTGAAGGGAGAGAGAGAGAGAGGCAGAGAGAGAAAGAGAAAGTGAGAGAGAGGGGGTTGAACTTGTCCTTTTATAAGGAACCCATTCCTGCAATAATGAACCCACCCCCATGATAAAGGCATTGATCCATTCACAAAGGCAGAGTCTCATGACCTAAATACCTCCCACTGGAGACTCCCTCCCAACACTGCCTCACTGGGGATCAAGTTTCCAACCCACGAACTTTGGGGACACTCCAAATTATAACAACTTCTATGTGCTGGTGCCAAAAATCTAAAAGCCAGGCATGGTTCTTTTATTTCTCTTGTTTTCTACAACACATATCTCAAACTCATCTTTTCTTTCCATCTCACTGATACTGTCCTACTCCAGACAGTCTAGCCTGAGCCAATCATGATGGTCCTTTCCCTTTGCCAGAGATGGATTAGCCATGAGAGTGTGATGCAATTCAGATCAATGATGTATGAGAGGAAACCTGCTGAGAGCTTCTGGGAGAGGCTCCCACACTCCTGAGAAAAGAAACATGGGGAGAGATGGCCTTTGCTTTCATTGGACTTGGTCGTTTCTGGATGTGACATCTGGAATCATGACAGCCATCTTGTCCCCACGAGAGAAGTTAGTCTGGGGACAAAGCCAACACTCCAAGATGGGCAGAACAGGGACAAGAAAAAAAAAAAAAAAAAAGCTAGGGTCCTAATGATATTGATAAATCAGTTAATTAATTACAGTAGTCCACCCTTATCAGTGATTTTGCTTTCTGCAGTTTTGGTTATCCACACACAGCACAATAACATATTTTGAGAGAGAGAGAGAGGCCACATTCATGTAACTTTAATTATAATATACTTATTTAATATTTCTATTACAGTAAAAATTGCTGTTAATCTCTTACTATGCCTGGCTTATAAATTAGACTTTATCATAAGTATGTATATATAGGAAAAAACATAGTATTTATAAGTATTTGGTACTATCCGAGATTACAGGCATCCACTGGGGACCTTGGAATGTATCCCGCATGTATAAGGGGGGACCACAGTACCCTGAAAGCCACTTTACATGTGAGCTTCTTAAAAGATGAGTTAATAGCCCGGGCGCAGTGGCTCATACCTGTAATCCCAGCACTTTGAGAGGCTGAGGTGGACAGATCATGAGGTCAAGAGATCGAGGCCATCCTGGCCAACAAGGTGAAATCCCGTCTCTACTAAAAATATAAAAATTAGCTGGGCGTGGTGGCAGGTGCCTGTAGTCCCAGCTACTCAGGAGGCTGAGGCAGGAGAATCGCTTGAACCCAGGAGGCGGCGGTTGCAGTGAGCCGAGATCATGCCACTGCACTCCAGCCTGGCGACACAGTGAGACTACATCTCAAAAAAAAAAAAGAAAGAAAAAAAAGAAGAAAAACCAAAAGGTGACTTAATGTTTCAGACACTTGCAGCCAAATGCATTTTGATTGACTCAACCTCAGAAGTGTTCGTCTCTTCTTTCTGCCATCTCCAAACCATTCTTCATGCAGCAACCAGAGTGATTCTTTCAAAGGAATAAATCTGATAATGTCATTTCTCTGCTCAAAATTCTTCAGTGATTTCCCTCGTCACTTACAAAATTTGAAGTTCTTCAACACGGCCTCTGTATCAGTTATCCATTGCTGCATCGCAAATTACTTGAAAAACCTAGCAGCTTCGAACAACTATCATTGATTATCTCACAGTTTCTGTGGCTCACGAATTGAGGACTGGATCGCTGGATAGTTTTGGCCCAGGGTCTCTCATGAGGCTGCAGTCAGGATGTTCTGAGATATGACATGCTGGGGGCCTGCTTCCAAAAGGCTTGCTCACCTGGCTGTTGGTGGGACACCTCAGCCACATGGTCCCATTCACAGAGCTGCTTGAGTGTCCAGGGCACATGCCAGAGCACATGAGCAGAGAGGGGGCAAAGAGGAGGTTGCTGTACATGTCTTGTCCTAATTTCAAACATCACACACAGTCACTTCTACCACATACTAGTCATTAAGTGTCAACTACACTTAAGGGGAGGGGAATTAGAGTTTGCCTTTTGAAGCGATGAGTACCAAAGAATTTCTGGACACATATAAAAATGACCACAGAGGCTTTACAGGACCTGACCCCAGGCTACCTTCCTAAGCTCCCTGACACCACTTTTCTCTTGGATAAAAGTAGTGTTGGAGAGCTTAAGAAGGTAGGCTGAACAGGAGACCCAGTGGTGCCCTTCCTGTTCAGCTACATCAGGCATCTGTCTACCTCAAGCCTTTTGCATGTATTGTTCCCTCTGCAATGTTCTCCCCAATTCCCCACCTGTAGGGACGCTTAATCTCTAGATCTCAGTTTAAATGTCGCATTTTTCCAGATGCATGTCCAGACCATGCAGTCTGAGGAAGGCTTCCTGTCACTTCTTCACAGCTTCCTATATTTTCCCTCATATCATTTGCCATAATTTTAATTACGTATTTATTGGTCTACTTTTTAAAGATGCAAAATAAAAGATGATCACTCAGGGTCAGGGGTAAAAATGTACCAGCAGTGGCCTCTGCCACAGGACTGTGAGGTCAAAGGGCAAGGAGGCAGTGTTAGGAGGGCCACGGGCGGGGGGAGCAGCCTATTTCGGGAGAAGGGTTGCCTGTCATGAAGTGATTTTGGCAAGAGAAAATCTACAGAGTTTTCCCAATGATCAAGGGCTCCATTATCCTCCCCAGTGTCAGAGGAGCTGAGATTTCTCCTGGTTCCCACAGTGCTACCCTAAGAAAACGTCCAGCAGATGCAGAAGTCTGGGGAGGAACAGGGCAGATGAACTTGAACTCTCAGCTTAAAACCTGAAGGGAAACCTCTCAGCCCAGCAGCCAGGGAGAAGGGGCCTCAGGGAGTCCATGCTCCTGGGCTATCAGCAATCACCAGTCTGGGAGAAATTGTTTCTTATTCCAGGATGGTAAAAAATCAAGAGTCAACATGTAGCTCAGGAGAGAATTCACACTCGTGATATGCAGAGGAATAGCATGCTTTTGAAAAACATTTATTGAAAAAAAAAAAACAACCAGAAGAAAATTGTACTTTCTACATCAATTTGAAGACAACAAATCTCCATGAGTTCTCAGTTAAGACCATGAATCACTAGAGAGGTAAAACAGTCAGGTCTCAGTAGCTACAGGTAAGGGTGCTGTGCACCTACTATGTGCAGACCGAACAGAGGAAGGCCAGGCAAAGATGAGGGTTACAAACGGAATGGTCCCCAACCCAATTTGCACCCAACACTCTTTTTAAAAAATAAATATGATCCCCCCTTATTAATATAAAATGAATTTCATAGCTTGTATCAACAGTCCCCAGTGTTCTGGGCACCAGAGACAGGTTTTGTGGAAGACAGTTCTTCCATGGATCAGGTTGGGGGCAAGGGTGCATAGTGGGATGGTTTTTGGATGACACTGTTCCATCTCAGATCATCAGCCATTAGTTAGATTCTCATAAGGAGCACACAATCTAGATCCTTTGCACACGCAGTTGACAATAGGGTTTGTGCTTCTGTGAGAATCTAATGCCACCGCTGATCAGCTCAGGTAATAATGCTCGCTCGCCCACCCACCTCAGACTATACAGCCCGTTTCCCAACAGGCCATGGACCAGTACTGGTCTGCAACCCAGGGGCTTGGGGTTGGTTTATATAACATAACTACCACATAATTTCAAAAAGCCAAATCACTGTAATGCTCTAACTATAATATACAGATAAATTAGAAGTTAAATAATTTATAACAAAATAGTCTATATTTCAATATGTAAGTGCTGGGTACATCTACTCTCAAGATATAAGGAGTAACCAGAGGTTGGTACATATCCATTATAAACACACTGGGATGTAAGAGAAGTTATTGTAGATACTTTTCCTTTATATTCAACATTTTAAAATAAGAGCTCAAGTGTATTTATAAGTATACATTGAATCACATGAATGCAACAGCTATAAATGTAAAATTATGCAGGCTGTTATTTTGGAGACTCAAACGCCATGCACAGTAGAACCATGGGTGACATGATTTTCAGAGAGGCTGAACAACTCTTGGGAGAATTCTGGACAAAACAAAGTACCACTGTCCCTTATTTTACTTGGTTAGTTCCATTCCTTGAAATTTTGGTATATATTAAAATAATGCACAAAATACTTTGTACCTATATGTAAAATAGAGTGCACTTCAAAGTTTTTCACCTCTGTGGATGTTCAACCAGTTGTGGGCCAATTTTCCATGGTTAGATGGCCATCGATATCAGGATCATATAACATCACTAAGGCCCCCAATAACACCTGAAAATGCCAGTGGTGCCCCCACATCACTGAGACAAACAGAACCACCCCCTGATTTGGCAGTACCTCCCCAGTTGAAGACCACTGGGAAGGACAGAGTCTAATATTATGAGACTAAGCTCCCAAAGCCTTCATATCACATCCTTAGAGATATACTGAATACCATCTATGTGTTAGACTCTATGCTGGGCACTAACTGTGGGTCAAAGGGTAAGTCAATTTAGAAATGTATCTACAAGGAAGAAAATGATAAACATGATTATCAACCAGGCAGCCCAGTACTACACCTTTAAAATGAACAGCCACTCCTTCATCATATGGTTAACACCCAACAAACACATATCCTCTTTATTCCTGTCTTTGCAGCCCACGGTCCAAGCCATTTCACCTCACACTACCCTCCCCCACCTTCCCATGTGCCTAAATTTTGACTGCAGCCTGTCAAATATTGTTCCTTCACCACCATCCTTGGGTCCCCTCCTCAGAGTTAGGGTCCAGTTACGCTTGATTATGATTTGTCCTGGTCCAGCCTTTTCCCTAGGATACTTGAGCAGCCCCTAGGGCAGAACTCCCCACCAGGCCTTCACCTACCCACATAGGAAAAAATAAGAAGAACCAGACAGAAGTACACTACTAGCCCACATCCACACTCTGCCTCGGAGGGTCTGTCCACAGGGCTCAGTAGTTCAAGCAGGTGTGAAAGCAGGCAGGGAAATTGTTCCTGAGAACATTTCAGTTTAAAGATAGGAGGATCATACCATGAGAACCGGGAACTAAGGAGAAAATATCTTCCTGGAGAACTAGATCCCAAGTGAGACAGGAGGATGGGTCTCCTGTCTCCGCATCTACCCATTCACCAAAACACAGGGCAAGGACTGACTCTGAGGGCTTGGTGTTGAATCTGCTGAGTCTGCTGGCCAAGGTCAGTGGCTACTAGCCATGAGGGCTGGACAGTAGCAGGGACAGAATGCTCAGGAAGGAAATGGAAATACCTGAGGGACTGCCCCTTAGTTCCTCAGGTCAACCACTTCTATTGTGGCACTCCTCTGCTCAGAGCAGCTCAACTGCTGTGCCTTCAGAGAGCCAACTCCAGGCTCCTCAGCATGGCACACAATCTCCAGCCTGAACTAGTCTCTCCCTGGTCCTCCATGCTTCATAAGGGAGGACAAGATCAAAGCCCATTGCAACTGAGGCACAAGGGGGTGATTAGAGAATCGGGAATTCTTTAGATAAAAACCACAATTCATATTGGTCATATGGGCAATTAAGATTGTCTCAAGTGGGAGGATTTTCAAAACCTGGCAGGATGCAGAACCTGCAGATGGCAGAAGGAAAAGGCATGCAAGGGTGGGAAGCCAGGGATGTGATGAAAACCAAAATATAAGGCCTGGGAGAGGGAAGCTCTCATACTCAGGAGGGGTGGGTAGAAGCGGGGTGCTACAGCAGAGGAACAGGCCAGGCCTTGGGTTTGGGCCACCACAGAGCAGTGGGAGGACTGTGGATGTAGGAGGGGGTGGGGGTTGGGGAGAGGGGTTGGGGGATGGATTCTGCTTGTGCATTATGCAGCATCAGGAAGAACTGACCAGAGCTTCCCTTGATTCCTACCATACACTTACTCAGAAGACCAGTTTCCAGAACTCAGTTCTCAGGGCATGGGAATCAAAGCATCTCTCCATGGTGGAAACGTGAGCTTCTCCAAAATGATGGCAGAATATTACAACTCTAGAAAACATTCACCATGCACAAGCTTACATCAAACCAGAAAATCCATTGACAGTTAACAACCTAACACTAACAAAGAAAATTATCACTCGTTTCTATGACCAAAAATATATTTGCCAACTTCTTTCACTAACTTCAGAAGATATTTTGTAAAAATGAATATCCATCTATAACTCTCATTTTTAGTGTCGTTTGTGCTTAAGAAATAATTCAACGTCTCTAATGAGCTATTAGCTTCCTCCAGTTATTCAAAGTATAAAAGAACATGTTTACAGAGTCTTTGAACTTCAGGAAGTTAAACTCCAGGCGGAAATCTACTTCCAAAAAGTAGAAATGAGAAATAGCATCAGAAAGTATTCTGACTTGCTTGCTATTCTTTATAAACTCTTACAAAAAGAAGCAAACATTTCAAAATATGTGTACCTGAGAAAAATTGAGAGTTTTCTTATCTAGTCTTATGCTCAAAATCTATAAATTTTCTACAAGTGTGTCATACTGCTGTTACTTTTAAAACTTTGGTCTTCAAAGAACTCGTTTTCTTTGGGTTCTTTGCCTGTAATTATAGCAAGTTCCATCAGGTGTCAGTGTGGTGGTCGTAGTTTAGACAGGCTATGTGGGAGGGACACAGGGTACTTACACACCTTCTTGGAGATTGAAATATTTTATTACTCACATCATCTTTTATGTAAAGATAATCTTATGGCTAAGGGGAAGGTTTTGACAGAATTTGATGCTGTTATGTTTAGGGTTCTGAAAATAACTAGATCCTGCCCTTCCAATAACCCTTCCTCCCCACTTGTCCTCATCTTGTTATCCCTCTTCCCATGGGTCTCTCTCCCCTAGACTCTCTTGTTGGCCCCACTCCTGATTGCTCCATAGTCATCCTCTCCCAAAGGCCCTCCCACAGCACCCACTGCACCCTCTCCCCCATCGGACTCCCTGCCCATTGGCCTCCTCTCCAGTATCCCCCCACCATCTTTCCTATCTTTCTCTACCATCATGAGCCCTCCTCCCCTATTGGGGCCTCCTCTTCATCCATTCCCTTCCTCACCAGCCCCCATCCCAATGTCATCTTGTCCCCCTTATAATCTTCCCCAACACTATCAGCCCTACTTTCTGTCAGGCCGCCCTTCCTCCATCTCCTTTATGCATCTCCTTCCTCATCAACCTTCCTTTTTGCAGGACCACTGAGAATCCTATATGCAAAAGAAGCAGTATTAGAATGAGGACCCAGAACCTCTTCATCATGCACAGCAAAGTCCCCTTGTAGAATCTGAACAAGAAAATCTAGAATAGGCAGCTGAGGGTGAAGTCCAAATGAGATTCCTATTCCCCAGTCTCTCACCCCCAGGATGTTAGCTTCCTCCAACCACACGGAAGAAAGTAAGGAGGACAGTAAATCTAGAGATGAGATATTGGTAGAGATTCTCTGCCCAGTTGCCCACATGAAGATAAGTTGAAAGAAAACAATCTGTGTATCTACTCAGTTACAAGCGGGTAAGCAGAGACAGACAAGGGTGAGAAAGGACACTAAAGTGTCCCTATCCCTGATGATAGCCACAAAGAATCAAGCATGCAACACAGAAGAACGTTTTCAATTTTTAAAGCATATACATATAGGTTAAAGTACTGTACCTCAAGCTTTCAGGGTGGTACCAATTCCAGGGTGCTCCCTGGAGACTGATTCCCTAGGTCTGAAATAGAATCTGAAATTTAAACTATTTTTAGCAAACACACTAGGTGATTCTGCAAGGATCTTTTTTTTCTTTTTTATACTTTAAGTTCTAGGGTACATGTGTATAACATGCAGGTTTGTTACATATGTACACATGTGCCATGTTGGTGTACTGCACCCATTAACTCGTCATTTACATTAGGTATATCTCCTAATGCTATCCCTCTTTAAAGAAAGGCTGATCCTTCAGTACAAGTTGGTAAATATCTCATTAATCCTTAACTGTTGCCCATTATAACTATGAATTTAGTGACTGCTTAATCTGACCCTGATTTTATGCCCAGGCACGATTAGAACTAATCCAAATCACCTGATCCTTCCAACCCTGTCCTCTGAAGAAAGAAAAACAACTGGAGATGGTTTTGTTGGTAATAAAATCATGCAGAGGTTCTGGGTTGCTTCCATTTTCATCTTCTGTGAAACTCAAGCCAATAAATATTGGGTTCCTACAGCCACCAAGGCTCTGCCCTTCTTGGTCTGTGAGTATTTGCTAGCGGCAGCTCTTTCTCCTGCCAGGTTCACTTTTCCACTATCCCTGTGCAGTAGGAAAAGCAAGAGCCTCACATGGTCAGAACCAGTTTCAATGTTTCCCAGATCCTCTTGTGGCCTGGGAAAAGGCATCATATATTCGTGAAATGGCATAGAACCACCCTCCTGTCTTTTCTCTCTGCATGTCTGTCCTACTCATGGACACCATTTCTGGTTACTTCGAAGATAAACTTTCAAGGCAAACTTATAAAGTAGCTTGTATTCCTCCCAGGACAGTTCTACAACAATTCAAACAGCAAATGCAAGAGATTCTAAAGGAGATTTGTATGAGAGAAGCATAAAGCCCAGACGAAAGTAAGAGCTGTGTCTATGAATGGAAATAATTTTATCAAGTCCCTAACAAATAAGTGCACAAGGAAAAAGATATCCTTGGGGTCTCATCCATCCTCTGCTAGTAGGAGTTTGGGGCTGTTGAAGTATAACTCTTCTATTTTCAAATTCATCCAAATCACAGAACAAGAAAAAGAAAATTAACCAAAACACTTGAAAGAAAAAAAAAAGTTCCCCAGAGAAGGCAGCTTCTTTTTGGGCCAATGATCATTGACCCTCAGGCAGGCGCTCTCAGGATATAGGGTCTGCTGGCCCCAGCCTCTGACACTCTGCCTAGTGACCCTTGCCCCATGACCAGCTGGCCTATAGAAGGAAGTCACAACTCTGGCAGAGGCTCAAGGCAGCAGCCGGGCTTCTTTGTGGCTGCCTTCTCTCCCAGCTCCACCCCAGTGTCTTCTGACTCACCCAAACTCCCTAGAGCTAAGAGCTCTGCTCCATAACTCAGAACCCCATGACTGGGAGGTGCCCTCTGACCTCCTCCTATTCTGCAGCTCATTGGAACCTCTGCCCGCCCAGGAGACCTGACCTCCACTCTTCCCACATCATGGTGGGGTCTGTCATCCTGGACACCCTTCCCTGTAGGTAGACTTTTGCCCATTCGCCCCCAACCACCACTACCGAGATGGGAAGTAGGAGGGGATCAGCACCCAGCAACATCCTTGGATTTAGACCTCAATTTTGGAAAGTTCCTTATTGCAACTAAAGCCCTCACCTTAATCCCCTCCTGGACCCTGCCCATCCTGGTACCTGCCACCTGTCAAAAGACAGCATTTATTCTCCTTCTATTTGTCTTTTCACCCTGATTTGGTGTGTGGCCTTTTGCTTGTTATTAAATAACCAGGATATGTGTTTGTTTTGCTCTAGCTGAAGAGTATGACACACGTAACAAAACAATAAAAGCACCAAAGAGCACCTGTTACCTTTCCTGCCCAACCATGCTTAACTATATTGCCCACACTTTCAAGGAATGATCATCTCATCCAGATATGACAGCATCTGGCCCTTGGCGCTTATCTGCCTTTATGGATCCTTTTCCGTTGCTTGCCATCTACCAACTTCCTTCATCATTACCACGAAGCTCTCCACACATCCTTCTGTGTTCCCCTTCATTTTTCTCCTTCACCAATGCACTTCATAAGAAAGGTAAATGCCTCAAAAGTCTTGTCGAAAAAGCTACGTAGGAATCCACATCTCCATTTTGCAGACAAGAAAAGCACAACTCATTTTAAATTCTAAAGGGCAGAAAAGGATGTCAGGAAGTAGTTGTTATTCTTTTTTTTTTTTTTTTTTTTTTTTTGAGAAGGAGACTCGCTCTGTTGCCAGGCAGGAGTGCAGTGGCATGATCTTGGCTCACTGCAACCTCTGACTCCTGGGTTCAAGCAATTTTCCTGCCTCAGCCTCCTTGGTAGCTGGGACTACAGGTGTGTGCCACCACACCCAGGTAATTTTTTTATTTTTTTATTTTTAGTAGAGACAAGGTTCCACCATGTTGGCCAGGATGGTCTCGATCTCTTGACCTCATGATCCACCCACCTCGGCCTCCCAAAGTGCATGAGCCACCACGCCCAGCCAGTAATTGTTATTCTTTAGACCTTCCCCTTATACTGCACTGGCCTAGAGGCCAGACCCATAGGAGGACTTGTGGGTACCTGCCTTGGCTTGAAAGCTACTGGGACAGAAGATCTGCATTCTACTGCAAGGGAACTGTGAATGGGACAATCACACCAGAAACATCTGAAGGAGCAGCAGGCAGGGCTCACCAGGACCTGCATCACGTCAGATGTGCCAGGACCAGGCAGAATTTTATTTTTAGGTGACACGTTCCCAATATGGCCCAGGGATCAGGCTGAGATCTATTCCTAGGTGCATATGGTTACTCCAAAATTGTACTGCAGCCAAGTGAGATAGATAACTTAGACACAGCACTAGCTCCAATGGGGGAAAAAAATAGCCCAGGACTGCCCATCCCCAAAAAAGAGAATTTGCCAGAAAGGAAGCAGGCAAGATGATGCTGAAAGATGATGGTACGGCTGCTAAACTTTCCAATGTGACTTCAATGAACTGCATACTATGAATGGGTGTACAGCTTCTGGGTTTTCATTTTGTTTTCTTTGGAGACAGGGTCTTGCTCTGTCACTCAGGCTGGAGTGCAGTGGCGCCATCACAGCTTTCTGCAGTCTCAACCTCCCAGGCACAAACGATCCTCCCACCTCAGCCTCCTGAGGAACTGGACCACAGCCGTGTGCCACCATACCCAGCTTTTTTTTTTTTTTTTTTTGTAGAGACAGGGTCTCCCCATGTTGCCCAGGCTAATCTCGAATTCCTGGCCTCAAGTAATCCTCCCATCTCGGGCACCCAAACAAAGTACTGGGATTACAGGCATGAGCTATCGCACCCGGCCCAGTTTCTGGGTTTTTATGTTTGTTTGTTTTTGAGACAGAGTCTCGCACTGTAGCCTGGGCTGGAATGCAATGGCATGATCTCAGCTCACTGCAACCTCTGCCTCCCGGGTTCAAGCAATTCTCCTGCCTCAGCCTCCCAAGTAGCTGGGATTACAGGCGCCCGCCACCATGCCCAGCTAATTTTTTGCATTTTTAGTAAAGACAAGGTTTCACTATGTTATTCAGGCTAGTCTCGAACTCCTGACCTTGTGATCAGTCCACCTCGGCCTCCCAAAGTGCTGGGATTACAGGCATGAGCCACCACGCCCAGCCCTGGCTTCTGTTTTAGTGAAAAAAGCAAGTTACACACAGTAGACTTGAGGGTGACTGGCCATGAACAAAACTGTTCAGCTTTAAACACCACCCCTCAACTTCCATCACCTTTCCCTGATTATGTAGATAGTACTAAAAGTACAATAAAGAGTCCTTTATTGGGTTAAAAAATGACCTTTGGTTAGCTCTACCCTGGCTAGCACTCTAAAATGTAACCAAAAAAAGAATTCAAAAAGAGAAAACAGAAGAATCACACCAGGATGACATCCCCACCCCACCCCTCAGGTCATCAAGCCTTTTAGTCAGGAAGGAGGAACCCACTGCAAGGCTTCCTGTGCCTCATCCCAGCAGGTGCAGCAGAACCAAGAAACTCCACTTCCACTGCTGGAGCAGAAAGGGGTGATCGCCTCCTTCTCATGGCACTTTGCCGTGTTTCAGGAGATGGAACTGGGAAGCAACACAAAAGCTGTGGGCCTGGAAAACATGCTTCTGATGGTTGTGCATTCTCCCTGCACCCCCTCACCCCAGGAATGAGCCTCTTCAGAGCTGGTCACACTGGCTGGTGTCATTGGAGGGAGTCATTGAGAACTCTACACACGGGTCTCTGCACAGGGGGATCCCTGCCTGGTGTTACCCAGGAACATTCACGGACATGTTCCCTTCAGCCAGAGTGATGCCCTTCCAGGCTACAGGCTCCTCTGCGGACCTGCATCGGAACAGCCAGAGCCAGGGCTGATGAGCAGTACACTTCCACGCCCTGCACTGATCTGCTCCCACTGGGTCACAGAGGCCGAGCTGCTGAGAGCATACGCATGACTGATGACCGGGACACTCAGACAGTAGCTGTGGGGGGCAGCCCTGCTCAGGTGTGCCTTCCATTCTGTTTGCTTTCAAATAAAATGATGACCTCAGCACAGGAATCACCGGAGAATATGTCTGTACACTTCACTACAGTCGCTTTACTCACAGGGTTTTGCACGAGTTCCAGACTGGATTCCCTCTTCACATGACCAAGGATGTTTGGGCAGCAGTAAATAAATGAGGGACAAATTTGCCCACAGTCACCCTGGCAACTTCCCTTTACCACTAAGCCATGACAAAACACAACTATCAAAGCTCAAGTGAAAAAACTCCAAGGAATAAAGAGCAACAGGCACACCTAATACTCTTCCTATTTCCCCTATGCTACCTGCCCCCAGCACAGTGCATTCTCGTGCTCTCTCACTTATGCGTGGTCTTCCCTCTTAAGAACCATCCAGAATATCCTCCTCCGACCCATACACTAGAGCAGGGGTTGACAAAGTTTTTCTGTAATGCACTAGACAGAAAGTATTTTCATTTTGGAGGTCGTGCAGTCTGTCTCAACAACTCAGCTCTGCCATTGTAGTGCAAAAGCAGCCAGAGACAATATGTAAACAAATGGTCATGGCTGTGTACCAATAAAACTTTATTTACAAAAACTGGCAGTGGGCCAGATTGGCCCCATAGGCTGTAGTCTGACAACCCCTGCATTAGACTATTACCTCCCTCTGTATCAAAAACCCACCTGCCCATATCCCAAGCTAATGGGATCTGCTTTCTAAGCCCAGTGATAACACGAGGCCCTTCCCAAGTTGATGGGATCTGCTTTCTAAGCCCAGTGATAACATAAGGACCTTCTTACCTTCCTAAGTGATGATGCCTCAATCTGCTTTCCCTCCCAGGTGCCACAGACACATTTACTGAGTTCTGATGGTCAGTCTGTCTCATAGGAAGGGCTCCAATACTGGTGATTCCAGGCACATCAGAGACCTAGAGGGGCCTGAGAGCAGAGATCATCTAATACATATTAATACGTGTTTTTCCCATTTGTAGAACTTGGTCTAGTCATCTTCCACATGAGTGCTTTCCATCCTTTCTTTACCTACGCTCCCTTTGACCAATGAAAACATCATGTTCTCTTTTACTATTGTTTGAAATAAAAACTACGTCAAAACTCTGACCAATTGGGGTAATCCCTGATTTGTTTTAAACACACACACCCCATTTCCCACCACCACCACCACCAACCACCCCACACCCTGATTTGGTCCTCTAGGGACACAGATCCTCCCACCTCTCCCTTGGAATCCCTGTTCTAAGTAGTTAAGATGATATTGGCAGGATCCCAGAGTCTTAAATAACCACTGAATTTTAGAGTGGGAAAGAATCCAGAATACACCCTCCCACCCACCCATTTAAGAAGTCCAAAGACTGTCTTCTTTAAGAACTCTGAGGGTCAAAGGCACACAGAAGATGGAGCAGCAGTTGTCTCGGGCAGTGGTGTGCCAGCTTGTGTTTGGGGCAACTTGTGGCATGAAAACGATGTGTCTTCGCACAACAAAGCGGAAAATAGCAGTAAGTATTCCGGGTAATTCAAACACCAGCTGTCCGTGGTTTCGGAGCTGTGGTTCGCTTCTTAATCAAAAGGCATTCGGCCTACAGGAAAGGGGTTCTATAAATCACAGGAAGTTTCAAGAAGTCAACAAAAGGATTCCAAGCAGGAGGCAGCCAGAAAGAGGGAAATCTGATCTTTGCCCATATTATTAAGTTAACATTTTTCTACCAACATTTGTCTTCTCCTCTCTAAAATTCCTCAACTGACTTTAAGGATAAAGAAGCAAATCTATCGTTGGCAAACCCTAGAGCGGGTGGGCTGTGAGTCTGCTACTCACTCAAATATCACCTTTGAGACAAAATATAATAACCCCAAATTAGCTCTTCCTCATGAGCAATAAATTATAAGTAAGTTGAAGTTCGCAGCCAGGGAACTTGAGACAACCTTGATACAGCCTGAGGAAAAAAAAAAAAATCACATCTCGGGTTACAATATAAAAGGCCTGTCTGGCTTTTTACTCAATATTATAGTTGTTGTCATGGCGGTACATGTTCAGAAACTACCTCCTAGTGTTTTAGGAAACATTTCACGCTACCCTAATTCAGAGCGTGGTCATCTGAAAATGTTCTCCCTGCCCTGGAAAGAGGCAGGCTGATGGGGGCTTTAATGCCAACTATCTGTACTTCTTACACCCATGAAAACATATGAACACCATTACTTCTAAGCTACCTTTCGATTATTCCTAGAGGGAGGGAATTCACCCATAATTCTGTGCGTGTATACACGCACAAACACAAATTTTTGGCACTACTTAGAAACACACAAACATCCTCTCCCTTTGAGGCACATACGCAACAGCTACAAAGGGGTTTGAAATGCTCAAAAAATCCGAGGTTCAGTGATTCTCATCATTGACTTGTTTTACTTCAAACTTTCAAAGGAACGGGGTTTGAGGAGGTGGAATCCAGTCACTAAGAACTGGAGGGTTGAGCTCTATGAGGACAGTTGGACTAGTTTCACCACATTTTTTCCCTTGCTCTGCGTTTCTGGCTTGTTACCTGGCTGGCTGGAGGCTAGAACTAGTGATGGTCTGGCACACACAGGTACAAACATGGGTGAGGCCCTTTACAATTATTCTTGGTAAACAGAGCTGACATGTGGGTAAATAATGTCACAGTTGCACTTGCTCAGGGCCAGGTGATGGTTTCCCTGGGGCTTTACAGCCTGGGAGATTGGCCTGTCTGACCCTACCAAGAGAGCCACAGGCTTGCAACCATCCTCTGTTCTCCAGGCTGGCTGGCAACTGCTGCCAGTGAGCCTGTTTGGACCTATTACCTATAAAGGACTCATTTGGAGAGAATACCGCAATTGATTTCTCATTAATTACCTTCCTAATTCTAAAAAAGGTTTTGAAACCTGTACGCATCAAATTGTATACACTAAAACAGGAGTTGACACACTATGGCTGTGGACCAAATTCTGTCGGAGTAAATAAAGTTTTACTGAAACCCAGTTATGCCCATTCATCTACATATTGTCTACAGCTGTTTTGATCCTGCAAGTGAACAGGTGAGTAGTTGTAAGAGACCATGAGGCCTGAAATGGTTACTACCTGGACCTTTTACCAAAATGTTTGTGGGCTCCTGCACTAGGGAAAGATAAAGAGATAAAATGCTGACAATCATTTAGTCATTACATATTTACTCACAAACTGAAGTAAAAATTGGGTTCATCCTAAACAGCCAACAGTAGGGGAGTGGCTGGGGAAATGTGGTTAACAAATGACAGAATAGTATGCAGCCATCGAAAGTGACATTCATGAATGATTTTAATAGCATAGCGAAGGACAAAATTTTGTTAAGAGAAAATGAAGAATACAAAATACATTACCAATTAATTTCAACTGAACAAAATTTTTTTTCCAAAGGAAAAAGTACCATATGGAAATGGTATACCATTTAGCTTTAGCAATTGAGAAGAGAGAATTTGGGTGATATTTATTTTTCTCATTATGCCATTTTAGCCATTTCTACAACAAATGTTACTTTTATGAGAAGAAAATGATTATTTTGAGAATAAGAATTTTAAAAAAGAATTCAACTTTGGGAGGCCGAGGCGGGCAGATCACTTCTAGTCAGAGATTGAGACCATCCTAGCCAACATGGTGAAACACTGTCTCTACTTAAAATACAAAAATTAGCCAGGCATGGTGGCAGTTGCCTGTGGTCCCAGCTACTTGGGAAGCTGAGGCAGGAGAATCACTTGAACCCGGTAGGCAGAGGTTGCAGTGAGCCAAGATCACACCACTGCACTCCAGCCTGGGTGACAGAGTGAGACTCTGCCTCAAAAAATTACAAAAAAAAAAAAAAAAGTTTATAAACTATATATTAGGGTTGGAGAAATTGTTCTTGGGAAAAATGATCTTTTTGCCATGCTCCTGGTGCCAAATGAAAGAAAGGAAGAAAGAAAAAGTGAGTGGCAGAGAGTAGGCAAAGGTGACATGATTCTCTATTTAAAAAAAAAAAAAAGAGTTCCCAGTAAAGAGAAATGTTTTCCTAGGCAAAAAGTTGTAAGGAGGAATAGCTTCCATGTACATGAGCAAGGCCTTCAATGATGAAAGCAAAGCTTTCTGAGCTGATGACTAACTGCTTCTCTGGCTGGAGATATTCGCAGACTGAGATAACCACGAATACTTCTGGAAAGGGTTCAGAGTGGTCCCTCTCTGAGTTTTCAAACAAACAAACAAAAACAGCAACAACAACAACAACAGACATTCCCAAAACTCCTTAGAAATATTAACTAAACACTCATGAAAAAAAAAACCATGACCTGGAATGTTTAGTATCACAATACCAAAACCAATGCTAGTGTTTTAATTTGAATTAACTGCATACTTTTTGCTGTATTCATAATGGTGCAGAGCTGCCTAATAACAAATTGCAGCTAAAAGAACTGACAGACTGAAGTGTTCAAATTATAGATTTTGCTGGGTTTTTTTTTTCCCCAGAGGAGACATGGAAATGCTATACAGCAAAGTAATAGAAGGTTGCAGAATAGGTGGTTAAGCAGACCCTTCCATGGGTCCTTTACTTTCCATTTATTCCTACACAAAGCTTTTGACCAAAGATGCAGAAAAGAAAGCAGATATTAAATTGTACAAAATAACTTCATATATAAAGAAAACAAAAGCGAAAGACAAAGAAAACAATCTATTCTATAAAAGCCTGTCAACTTTCTTTCTTCCCTCTATGTGGAGGCAAAGAAACTCAGCGTTACGGTTCCCTGACATCACAAGAAATCGCTTAGAGTGGGAATCCAAGCCCTCTTTAGCCAAATTAATCAAAGAATGAGGTTTGATTACTATTAAAAGCAGAAAGTAGGACAAACTTAGAGACAGCCATATATCACCCAGTGTCTACAGCCCTGAAAGAGAGTCTTGAGCTCTGAAAGGAACTACGCAGAACGAAAAACAGAAGGAAAATGTGTCGAAAGCAGTTAAATCCCAGGCACAATGACTGCGCTGCTCACATCTAGAGATCTAACTAGGAGAATGGGGCCTCCCTACCTCTAGACCAAGCACGGAATACTCCTGTGCCAATAAGTCAGTAAGCCTGACTTAGATGAAAAGCATAGCTAGAAACTCACATCCAGTAAATCTGTGAGTTAGCAAGTGACAAAATGTCAACCTTGATCGAAAATGACAATATTACTCGCATCTAGCCTTTTTCATACATTGCAAGGGAACGTGCTGATGGTGAAAAGGGGATTTAGAGGCTGTTTCATTCAAAAATGCAAAGATATACTCAAACTAAAATTGCGTCTCCTTTGGAGAAGCACCATGGATTTTCCAATATAGGAGAATCATAGGGTCAGCAGCCTGTCTTAAATGGGTACAGAAACTTTTCTTAAAGTTGCATCTGCACAGCAAACATACTGCTCTTTTTAAGTTAGAGATTTTGTTACTAGTAAGTAAATAAAGATGGCTTTATTCATGTTTTACATAAAATAGAGAAAATATCTGTTTTCCATGTTAAGGAATACTCTTATTTTTACTTGGGGATAGCTTTGGGAAGGGGTAATAGAGACTATGGCCATCAACTCCCCCGCAAAGCTACCCCAAGTTACCACCTTAAGAGCAGAAGTTTATTTTAAAATACCATATTTCATCAAATGTAAAATGCTATTAATTCAAAGATGTATTTTTATGTTAAAGAGAAGAAAGAAAGAAAGAGAAGGAAAGAAGCAGAAAGAGAGAGAGAGAGGAAGGAAGAGATGGATGGGGAGGGGAGGGGAGGGGAGAGAGGAAGGAAGGGAGGGACAGACGGACGGGTAGGGGAAGGGAGGGGAGAGAGGAAGGATATGAATGGTTAAGACACCACTGACGATAAGAAGCATCATGATTTCAAGAATATTGAGGTGGAAAAAATACATATATCTTAGAATTGGTGAAATATGTTAGGTTTTCAAATGACTGATACTCAGAGTCACTCATACTTCACCAGTCCTTTCAGAAGATACCTGGTTGAAAATGTATTTCAGATCTTTCAGAGCAAGAGAAGGCTTTTTTACTTACTTACTAGTAACTCCTTTCTACAGCCATGCAAAAAGAAAGTGGCAATCTGTGACCTGAGCTGGTTCGCAACTAAATGAATACTTGGTAATTAAACATTTTGGTTTAATATCAACATGATATTAAACACTATTGACTAATGATATATGTAGTATCTCAAGGTTGCAATTGTAAACATTATTGTCCACTGTGCAATGGTAATGAGAAAGTCTCAAATAACAAATAATCCCAATAACTGATAATTTAGGGCCTTCTCTACTTCTAAAAAGTTGTTATCGGAAAATGGAAATTGCCAAAATTGGTTGACCCAGGACCTGTCCAGCTCTATATTCTGTTACCATCGTAGGCCTGAGATACTCATGGTGGGAGGACACAACTGTGCCCTCGTATCAACCTCTTTCATTCCATAGAAGCATGCCTTAGATACTCTCAGTAACTATTTGTGTTTTTTTAACCCACATAATTTTCCAGACTCCTATGAATTCACTTTTTTCCCCAACATGTACCATCACATCATAAATAAAAGGAAGGCCTTTGATGATAACCCAGCCCCAGTTGCTACAGTATTCCTGAGAAACTGTTGCCCAGTCTCATAACTGGCACAAAGTAAGCCCCCAATAAACAGCTGTTGAAAGATGGAACATGCCATTTCTAGATCAACATTCAAGGTAGGCTCTGATAAGCCCAAAGAAAAAAAAATGGAAGATCATGACCTTGATTTTAAACTCTTTATTTCCATTAACACCGCTTCAGATCATGTTACCCTTAATTCAGCTGCAATGCACCCCTGACTCATACTGAGTTCACTGAGACCCCAAACAAGACGGCCCTTATCCCGTATTTGTGGGTTCGGTTCTGAACCTAAGAGCAGAATTTTATCTATATCTCCGAAGGCAAAATGTGTTTCTCTCTTAGGGGTCCAGCCTGAGCTGCTATGACTAGTTGTCTTCAGAGTACACAGCAACATAAGATCCTGGGAGCAGGACCTTGGCAAGATGGTTTACTACTGTGTTGCCAGCACTGAAGAACGGGGCATGTCACACAGCAGATGCTCAATGAATATTTTCTAAATGAATGAGTGAGTCTCATCACACTTTATTAGATTTGGTCCATTATTTAAGTTGCTTAGAGTTCTTGGGGATCTTGAGCCTACCATCAACTGTAACAGGAATCTTACAACTCATCCTACTGTCTACACCAGGGGTCTGCAGACCAACCCTGCAGGCCAAGTCCGCACTATCGCCTTCTTTTGTACAGCCTGCAAGCTAAGAATGACTTTTCCATTTTTATTTTTAATTGATTGATTGAGACAGAGTCTTGCTCTGTCACCCAGGCTGAAGTGCAGTGATGCAATCTCTGCACACTGCAACTTCCGCTTCCTGGGCTCAAGCAATCCTCCCACCTCAGTGCCCTGAGTAACTAGGACAACAGACATATGCCATCACACCCCGCTAATGTTTGTATTTTTTGTAGAGGCAGGATCTCACTATGTTGCCCAGGCTGGCTCAAACTCTTGGGCTCAAGCGATCCACCCATCTCAGCCTCCCAAAGTGGTGGGATTACCGGTGTGAACCACTGGACACAGCAGACTTTAACATTTTTAAATCATAGGGGGAGAAACTCCAATGAAGAATCACTTTTCATGATCAGTAAAAATGAGATAGTCAAATTTTAGTTTTCAAAAATAAATTTGTACTGGAATACAACCACACTTGTTTATGTATAACCAATGGCTCTTCCAAACTACAGTAGCAGAATAGAGCAGTTGTAACAGAGATCATACAGCTTGCAAAACCTAAAATATTTACTATGTGGCCCTTCAGAGAATGAGACTGCACACAAAATAAGTAGATAATGGCCTCTTCTAAACAATCGGTTAAAATGTTGAATAGAGTGAAGGCAAGGGCTGAAGTCAGAGGTGTGTGCTCACTCTGGAGACCTCTTCCAGTTGGATTCAACTCACCAAGACCAACTCTTGGGGTAGTCCCCAACTCTCAGCTCCCATTACTCCATCATGTCCCCAAAGACTTCTTGAGAGGTTGCTGAAACCCAGGAGGTAGAGATGATGTTGGGTTTGAGAATTTCCTGAGTATCGCAGCCCTCATTCTATCTGCTCTCCAATGCAGGGAATAGGTCCAGGAGACATTCACTCTCAGGCAGGTGAAGTACTTAAGCAACAGTACAGAACCATTAAGTGCAAGAATGCAACCCAGTTCCTGTAGTCAGTTCAGTGGAATAACATGAGGACTTGCTGTGTACTCAGTAATAGGCTAGACCTTGGAGAATGGACTCTACAATAAGCAGTCCTTCCATGAAGAATGAAGTCCCACAATTCTACTTCCCTCATGCCCAGCTTGTCACTGTCCCGTGAAACACAGGCTATCTCCTTGCTGGAGCCTTAACCTATTAGACAAACTATTTCTGAGGCTAAATGGCTTGAAAAAAATAACATCAGCCTTAAATAACAAACCCCTTTTGCCTCCCAAGGGCAAGAGGAGGAAACCTGTCTACTAAACTATAGAGAGGAGATGAATTCATATTCTGAATCCATTATCTTTTATTTCTCTCATGTAACAGATCATTTGGTTTCCATAAAGTCTTAGCCATTGCCTTCTGGAAAAATTCATGGAGCCAACAAGAAAAAGGGAAGAAATGATTATAAAGAAATCTCTCTCAACAACACTAATTTATTGAAACCCCTTCAAAGCTCCAAGCAATGGCACCTGAACAGCTTGGACCCCTATTCTCTCTCCGATTGCCCCTGCCTTTCATTCATCCTCTGGTAATTGCTGACTCCCATGGAGGAGGGAGGTGCGATACAGGGACATATGTGCAGGTGAGTACTCATTCTGGAGAGAAAAAAAATACTTGATCTAAGGAAAAAGAAAGCTTGGGAGACATCCCACAACACTCATTGGCAGTGAAGATGGAATTGCCTAGGAATAAACCACAGAATGCTAAAGTGGCACTTGCTGTCAAATGTTCAGACCACAGAATCAAAGGAGGAAGAAAGTCGATGGAAAATATGAAGCAGAAGGAGGCCCTGTTTCAACTCTGGAAGCAGTGGCTATAAGTGCTGAGAGCTGGCATCAGTACAAGACCTGCTTCCCTCAGGAAGTCCTCTCAGATTCCTCCACATCTCAAGAACAAGACAGACACACCTCCTACCCTTCTGGCTTTTAGTTGACTGCTTTTAAAATGCCATCAATTTTAAATGGAGCTTTTCTTTCTGATGACTGCAGAAGTGATTGACAGCTGTGAACCTCCTGAGCCACTGAGATATTCTGTTGCAGAAAGAAGGATGATGCTGGCCAGGCGCAGTGGCTCAGGCCTGTAATCCCAGCACTTTGGGAGGCCGAGGCAGGCGGATCACAAGGTCAAGAGATCAAGACCATCCTGGCCAACATGGTGAAGCCCTGTCTCTACTAAAAATACAAAAATTAGCTGGGCGTGTGGCATGCACCTGTAGTCCCAGCTACTCGGGAGGCTGAGGCAGGAGAATCGCTTGAACTCAGGAGGCGGAGGTTGCAGTGAGCCAAGATTGTGCCACTGCATTCCAGCCTGGCGACAGAGCAAGACTCTGTCAAGAAAGAAGGAAAGAAGGAAAGAAAAGAAAGAAGGAAGGAAGGAAGGCAGGCAGGCAGGCAGGCAGGCAGGCAGGCAGGCAGGAAGGAAGGAAGGAAGGAAGGAAGGAAGGAAGGAAAGGGATGATGCTAACTCCAAGCAATGGAGCCAGTCTCAGCCTACAATTCTATCAGTGCCTATACCACAGCACACTTGCATATGGCAAAACTACGATGTAAGATGGAGATGAATTCTTCACCCACAATGCCATCCCTTCCTGCAACTGGTGACCTCATTGTAATAACGTCAGCATTTCCAGATCCCAAGGGGTTTTGATCCAAACAAATAGTAAAGTAATATTTTAATCTTTTATCTATCTTAACACAAGCAAGACCTACACTATAGGTGGTTTTATATTAGGATTTTCCAGAAGCTATTATGCACCCCAACAGATAGAGAAAAAAACATAAAGGTAGCCATATATTGTTCTATTTTATTCAATGTTGCTTTCTTTGACTTTGGGTTGGTTGCAGACTTTGGTATGTGTTTATTAAAGTATAATAACGGCAAAAGCTTCCGGTTCTGACGGAATCACCTGTAGTAGATCTTAGCAGGAGTGCTCCCTAGAAGGTTAGATAAAATACAAAAAAAAAAAAAAAGAAAAAACCATATGTTTAAAGGAATCAGAGAACTGCCACAATCAGGATCTGAAAAGGTATGCACCAGTGAAAAGGGATGTGCACTAAGGTGACCCAAATTTCTTCCCACCTCCTTTCTCCTTGGAGCACTGGCCAGTTTTTGGCGTGGGACAAGAAGCTGAGAAGCAAAGGGGAAACAGGCTACCGAGAGGTACGGAAGACTGCACAGTGGAGGCAATCTCACACTGAGAAGACAGAACTTGGAGTTAAGGGTTGTTAAGGCAACCAGTTTGGGAAGCAAGATCCCAGGGAGAAGCAAGGTATAGAAAAGTAAGCCCCAAATGTGGTGATTTCTCCTAGAGTCACCTTCTGGTTAAGTTGCACCTAAAAAGATGCTAGGAAGCCAGGCAGAGAGGAGCTTAAGAACAGAGTAGAATTTTGAACTATATCAAAGTGATACTGAATTTTAGACCCACAAAGAGTAGGGGCTCTAGGAAACACCTGAGGCATTCATTTGAGAACTCCAGAGGCTGGTAACCTAGAAAGGGGAAAAGCCAGGGGAGGATTAGTCCCTGAATAGACAAGTAATCTGCCCCTCTGCTGCTTGCACAAGAACAGGGTGTACTCTCCCTGTTGGAATACTCTCCCTGGAGGAATATAACATTATGCAAAGTTTCAGCAGAATTCATACAGAAATATTATTGCTGGCATATAATTAAACATTACCTAACTATACCAAGAAACAATCAAGACAGAAAATTCACAATAAAAGCAGAACTATAGCTTGCCCAGATATAAGAATTATCAGTCACGGACTGTAAAATAGTTGTAATTAACACATCTAAGAGAACAAAACATGTTTTAAAAGTAGGAATTCTATAACAGAAATAAATAGAAATTCTAGAAAAATAAAATAACTGAAACTAGGGACTCAAAAGAGAGCTCTAACAGAAGAGTAGACACAGCTGATGAGAGAATTAGAGTACTTGGAGATAGAAATGAAAACGGTCAAAACTAAAGAATGTGGGGAAAGGTGTTGGAAAGTATAGAAAATACTGTGAAAGGTTCACACCTGTAATCCCAGCACTTTGGGAGGCCAAGGCGGGTGGATCACTTGAGGTCAGAAGTTCAAGACCAGCCTGGCAAACATGGTGAAACCCTATCTCTACTAAAAATACAAAAATTAGCTGGGTATGATGGTGTGCACCTATGGTGCCAGCTACTTGGGAGGCTGAGGTGGGAGGATTGCTTGAACCTAGGAGGCAGAGGTTGCAGTGAGCTGAGATCACACCACTGTACTTCAGCCTGGGCAACAGAGCAAGACTCCATCTAAAAAAGAAGAAAGAAAGGAAAGAAAGGAAGAAAGAAAGAAAGAAAGAAAGAAAGAAAGAAAGAAAGAAAGAAAGAAAGAAAGAAAAGAAAAGAAAAGAAAAGAAAAGAAAAGAAAAGAAAAGAAAAGAAAAGAAAAGAAAAGAAAAGAAAAGAAAAGAAAAGAAAAGAAAAGAAAAGAAAAGAAAAGAGAAAAGAAAAGAAAGAAGGAAAGAAGGAAAGAGAAAGAAAGAAAGAAAGAAAGAGAAAGAAAGAAAGAAAGAAAGAAAGAAAGAAAGAAAGAAGAAAGAAAGAAAGAAAGAAAGAAAGAAAGAAAGAAAGAAAGAAAGAAAGAAAAGAAAGAAAGAAAGAAAGAAATGTGAAAGGCATATAGGACATGATGAAAAAGACTAAAATATATGCAATTCATGTTCCAGCAGGGGAGGAGAAGGGAAATGGGTCAGAAGTAATATGTAAAGAGATAACAGCTGAGATTTTTCCAAACAAAAATAACATCAAGCCATAAATTTAGAAGTGCTTGAAGGAGGATAGATGCAAAGAAGAAAAAAATCACATCTGGGTCCATGACAGTAAATAAGTTGAAACAAATGACAAATCGAAAATATTAATGGAGATGTGGCAGGGAGACACATTATCTTTGAAAGAATAAAAAGAAAAACCAGTAAGACAGACAGCTGACCTTCTAGGATAAATAAAGGAAGCCAGATGAAATGGAATGAAATCTTCCACATGTTGGAAAAAATATTGTCAAACTAGAATTTCTTATGCAGCACAAAAAAAAAGAAAAATAATCCTTCAAAAGTAAAGGCTAAACAATTAGAAAATAAAAATTAAAGTATTTTTATACCATTTCAACAGCATCTAAAAACAGCAAACGCTTAGGTATAAATCAAGTAGACGTCCAAGCACTCTACACTGAAAACTATGAAACATTGCTAAGGAAAATTAAAGAAAACCTCAGTAAAGACACTGCATGTTCTTAAATTAGAAAACTTTTATATAGTTAAGATGTAAGTATCTCTCCAAGATAATGGATAGATTTAATGCAATCCTAAATAAATCCCAGTCAGTATTTTTGTGGAAGTTAATAAACTGATTCTAAATTTATATTGAAATGAAAATTAACATAAATGGAGGCCCTAGAGACAATCTTGATGAATAGAATTGAAGAACTTACATTAGAAGACATCAAGGTTTATTATAAAGCTACTGTATTTAAGATACAATGTATTGGTGCAAGAGTAGCCAAATAAAATAACAGAATCGAGCAAGGCACCATACTCACACATATGATCACTTGATTTATGGGAGTGCTACTGAAGTACAATGGAAAAAGGATGTTGCTTTCAGTAAACTGTTCTAAGTAATTTGCATATTCAATTGGAAAAATTAACGTCATATCCTATATAAAAATTAATTTAGGATAGGCCCTATATCTAATGTGAAATATAAAACAGCAAAGCTTCTGGAAGAAAACATAATATAATATCTTATGATTTGGGGGTAAGCAAACACTTCTTAAACAGGATATAAAAAGCACTACCATAGAAGGAAACATTAATTGAACTTCATTAAAATAAATAGCCTTCTTTCATCAAAATGAAACATTAAGTCTGGGTGTGGTGGTTCACACCTGTAAACCTAGGTACTGAGGAGGCTGAGGCAGGAGGATTGCTTGAGGCCAGGAGTGCAAGACCAGCCTGGACAATAGAACAAGAACTTGTCTCGAAAAACAAAAACAAAATAACATACGAAAAGAGTAAAAAGGCAACATATTGGAAGCAGATATCTGCAATATAAACATCTGACAAAGGACTTGTATCCAGAATATATAAAGAACTTCTAGAAAGCAACAAGAAGACAGACTTACAAACCAATTTCTTAAACAGGCAAAAGATACAACAGGTACTCACAAAAAACAAGCACATGCAAACTTGCTTAAGATTATTGGTCATAATTTGAAGAAACCCAAGTTAAAACCACAATGAAATAAAGTACGCACCCAACAGAATGGCAAAATGTAATGGACTAACAATTCCAAGTGCTTATGAAGATATGGGGCACTGCTGGTGAGTATAAAATGGTATTATCATACAGGAAACTCTCCCACAGTATCTACTAAAGCTAAAGATACATTTACTTGATGACCTAGCAATTTTATTTATAGGCATATACACAAAGGAATTACACTATGTTGGCCAGGTGCAGTGGCTCATGCCTGTAATCCCAGCACGTAGGGAGGCCCAGGTGGGCGGATCATGAGGTCAGGAGATGGAGACCATCCTGGCTAACCCAGTGAAACCCTGTATCTACTAAAAATACAAAATATTAGCTGGGCGTGGTGGCGGGCACCTGTAGTCCCAGCTGCTCAGGAGGCTGAGGCAGGACAATGGCATGAACCCGGGAGGCGGAGCTTGCAGTGAGCCGAGATCGCGCCACTGCCCTCCAGCCTGGGCGACAGAGCGAGACTCCATCTCAAAAAAAAAAAAAAAAAAGGCCGGGCGCGGTGGCTCAAGCCTGCAATCCCAGCACTTTGGGAGGCCAAGACGGACGGATCACGAGGTCAGCAGATCCAGACCATCCTGGCTAACCCGGTGAAACCCCGTCTCTACTAAAAAATACAAAACAAAACAAAACAAAACAAAACAAAAAACTAGCCGGGCGAGGTGGCGGGTGCCTGTAATCCCAGCTACTCTCTGGAGGCTGAGGCAGGAGAATGGCGTAAACCCGGGAGGCGGAGCTTCCAGTGAGCTGAGATCCGGCCACTGCACTCCAGCCTGGGCGACAGAGTGAGACTCCGTCTCAAAAAAAAAAGAATTACACCATGTCCTCCAAAAACGTAAGTGAGAATATTGACAGACAGAAGTACCATTTACAGTACCCCAAAACTGTAAACAACCCAAGTGACCATCCACAGTGGAACAGATGCATTATTGTAGTATCAGACCATGGAATACTATAAAGCAATACGAATAGAAAATACTGCTATATACAACAACATAGATGAAGCTTACAGACCAAATGCTAAGCAAAAGAAGAGACAAACAAGAGTACCTAATGTGTGACTCTATTTGTATGACAAAATTTTAAATAGGTCAAACTAGTCTGACCTACCAATCTAGAGGTCAGGCTGCCTGGTTGCCTCTGGGGAAGTAGTTACTGACTTGGAGGAGCACGAGAAAAGTCTGCTGGGAGGCTAGAAATGTTCTATATTTTGATCTGAGTGGTGATTAAACAGGTGTGTGCATATATAAAAATGAATAAAGCTATAAACTTAAGATGTGTGCCCTTTATTGTATGTAATCTATACCTCAATAAAAAAGATTAAGAAACAAAAAACTGAAGGTAAAACAGACATTTCTAAGATAAGAGAATATCAAATTCATACTTATAGTAGACTATAACAGAAACTATAACTGAGATGTTATTACACCTTTCTCAGTAATAGAACAACCAGACCCCTCACCAAAAAAAAAAAGGGTAAGGGCATAGATGTTAACAAAATAATTAACTAACTTGACTATAATTAGATATAGAGATCTGGAGAATCTCTATGTATTAATTGAAATATATAGAACACTAAACCCCAAAATGCAACACTATACTACAGTGAAAAGTTACTGCCACACACGACACAATTGTATGAATGAATTTCACCACCAGAATGAGGCATACAACAAAGAATACATCCTATATGAATCCAATTATAAAAGTTCAAAAGTAAGCAAATTAATTGATGGCAATACCAGTCAGGGTAACCGACCTTTGGAGAGTTGGCCCGGGAAAAGAGGGTTATCCAGAGGGCTGTTAATATTCTTTCTTGATCTAGGTGCTGGTTACAGGTTCTTCTGGTTACATGAGTATCCTCATTTTGTAAAAGTTGATCAAACTATGCACTTATGATTTGTCCACTTTTCTATGTATATATTCCACTTCAATTAAAGTGTTTACACTCAAAGAAATATAAAGAAGGTAACCATCATTCTATGTATTTACAAAACTTGTAATCTGTAATGACAACTGGCATGCATCATAATAATGCTGGATAAGTGAGCTCCAAAACTGGGGCTTAGCCTGGGAGGGTTTTTAGCTTTGCCCAGGAAAGAATTCAAAGGCAAGCTGATGGTGTTAGACAGCACTTTTATTGAAGCAGCAGTGTTATAGCAACAGGGGTATTGCTTCTTGTGGAGCAAGGCTGCCCCGTAGACAGCATGCCCAGAATAGCAGCTCAGGGTCAGTTCTGCAGTCATACTTATATTCACTTTTCATTACATGTAAATTAAGGGACAGAGTATGTAAAAATCTTTAGACAAAGGACAGTAACTTCCAGGTCATCAAGTCATTGTCTTGGAAAGGGTAAGTGACTTCCAAGTGTTGCCATGGCAATGATAAAATGACATGACACAATAGTAGGCGTGTCTTATGGCAAGGTGCTTTCACCTCTTCCCTGCCTTCTACCTCAATAGTTTCACATATTTGCAAACCAGGCTCCCCAAAATCTTCAATAATTAACAGTGGATTTCCAGCCAGAAGATAAGAAACATAATCTTACCCATTTGAGAAGGTGAACGTCTGGCCCATACAAACATATACACACATATATGTATACATCATGTAAAAACAGACAACACATATCATTATCACATTTTGCTAACTCAAGTAATTTTTTATCCAATTCCTTTACATATATACCCACCACAAAAATGGCCACCCACACCAAAAGTCAGTGTAGTACAGTGGTTTAAAGATGGGAATTCTGAAGCCAGATTGCCCGGGTTCAAATCCACAGCACCACCCGTTACAAAGATTGTCATCGTGCAAGTTACTTCTCCACCCTGAGTCTTGTTACTTCGTGTGTATATTGAGACTAATACTAGTTCTTACCTCATTAAACATTAACTATTCTTTTTTTTTCTTTTTAATACTTTAAGTTCTAGGGTACATGTGCACAACGTGCAGGTTTGTTATATATGTATACATGTGCCATGTTGGTGAGCTGCACCCATTAACTCGTCATTTACACTAGGTATATCTCCTAATGCTATTCCTCCCCCCTCCCCCTCCCCACAATAGGACCCGGTGTGTGATATTCCCCTTCCTGTGTCCAAGTGATCTCATTGTTCAATTCCCACCTATGAGTGAGAACATGCGGTATTTGGTTTTCTGTTCTTGCGATAGTTTGCTGAGAATGATGGTTTCCATCTGCATCCATGTCCCTACAAAGGACACGAACTCATCCTTTTTTATGGCTGCATAGTATTCCATGGTGTATATGTGCCATATTTTCTTAATCCCGTCTGTCACTGATGGACATTTGGGTTGATTCCAAGTCTTTGCTGTTGTGAATAGTGCCACAATAAACATACGTGTGCATGTGTCTTTATAGCAGCATGACTTATAATCCTTTGGGTATATCCCCAGTAATGGGATGGCTGGGTCAAATGGTATTTCTAGTTCTAGATCCTTGAGGAATCACCACACTGTTTTCCACAATGGTTGAACTAGTTTACGGTCCCACCAACAGTGTAAAAGTGTTCCTATTTCTCCACATCCTCTCCAGCACCTGTTGTTTCCTGATTTTTTTAATGATTGCCATTCTAACTGGTGTGAGATGGTATCTCATTGTGGTTTTGATTTGCATTTCTCATTAACTATTCTATCACTGTTTACCCTATATCCAATCTCAGCAACAATAGGTTTGTCAATATATCAAGTCAAAATATCTACTAACCAGTTCCACATCATCAGAATGATTGCTTGTACTCACAATGATGAATGTAAGAAATTACAAGCACCTCAAACAATTCCCGAGTTAAGAATGGAATTCTGTTCAGCAGAACATTAATGTTCCATGAATTTTACTGGGTGCAGACCCTGCATATTCAGAATCTCTACAGGGCACATATGGAAACTCAATTAACTGGACTCTTTAATTCAACAGAATACCAACTGCCAACCACGTTGGCTACCTGAGGGTTAATGGCAGAGAGAAAGCTAGAGTCTCCATGATCTGATATTGTATTGATATATGCATCATTAGAGTCACAACACAGATTAGTTAAGGTGTTTACATTAAGGAACAAAGGAAGTTCTAGATTACTTGTGAAAGTACTGGAAATATGTCATGTCATTCCCATGACCACAGCCACCATATGATCACATGCTAACCACATCAATTCTCAGTTCTTAACTAAATGAACACTTTTCACCACAAGATTTGCTTTTCAAAACTATTCTACACATATACCTTCTCTTGTAAAACAATTACCTACAACTTTTTACACTTCTCTTGCAATGCTCCCTAATTTGTTTAAATTACTGACTTCTGTTTTAAGCTACTCATCATATTACCCATTACAGTTTGTAATGAGAGTAAGATATGGCTCGTTAGTGTAGTTAACACCTGTTATGTTTTAGAAGTGTTAACTACCCTGTCTCTTCTCATTATCTTGAACTACTGAATTATTAAATCCTAGAAAATGGCCGATTTTCCCTGGATTAAGCTGAACCATTTGAATTCAGATGTTTTGTGCATCTGTACCCATGGGCCAAGCATAACCTCAGGCTGTGCTTAGTGAGCTGGGAAAGTAACTGTCTTTTCCCAATTCTTGGACTATTTTTACATATTTTACAGGCAAGCAAAATCTCCTCAAGTGAAGCAATTTACAACAATTTTATAGTGGCAAAATTTACAACAATTTTATAGTTGTAAATTGCTCCACCTGATAAAGATAGTTATTTTAATAATTATAGTTTAAGAATACAAGTTTTTGAGGTTGTCTTGTGAATTACTTTCTGTCTCTTCATAGATAAATGAATGTTGTGGTAAGCAGATAATCTAGATTATAGGACAGAAACTAATAGACTTAAGTGACATGAAAAAGAAACTATTGTTATCAATACTATTTTACAAATTAGGAAATGAGGCATTGAGGTTCTTAATGACAGACACAGAGCCAGGAAATTGCAGTCAAGATTTGAGTCAAGGCAATCGGACCCCTCAGCTCACACTCGTAGCCAATATGCTTTACTGGGCAAAGAAACAAAATAATTGAAAATTATGAGAAGGGATATAAAGGAAAAAAATAGCGTTAAGTAGGGTTAGGATGTAATAATTACTATTACTATTACTGTCTCTTGGACCCCTGGGTGGGGAATCTACCCTAGCAGGGGTATTTCAGGGAAGGCACTTGTGTCCTGAAAGATGGGATGCATGCGGCTGTGGGAAGAGCAAGTACATTCCAAGTAGAGAGGCAGCACATGCAAAGGCTCCGAGACCAGTGTGGTTGCAGCACGAATGGCATCAGGTGGCACAAGATCTGGCTGAAGAGCTAGGTCAAGGCCAGGTCATGTGTGTGGCCTTGAAGACCTTGCTATGGAGAGCATCTCATGCATACCCCAAATGTCTCATGCATGGTGTCTGACACATAGTAGGTGCTCAGTAAAAGATTAGTGAATCCTCAAGCTGAATTACAATTAAGCTTGTTTAAAGGCTGAGTCATTATTGGTAAGGGGTGGGGATTAGACAAGAGGACCAGGTCTATATAAAAACAGCCAGCCAGTTGGCTCTGATTAGCCCACGCATCTGCAAGGAACCATCTCATGTGAACCAGGATCAACACTGACAGCCAGTCGCATTCTCAACATCTGGTTTACTTCCAGCTCAAAACAGGAACTTTCCATTGGCTCTGGTCACTTGAATCCTCTAGTCCCCAAAGAACTCAACTAACCAGGCATGCTAATCGGATCAAGTCAGAAATCAGGGTTTCAATTAGATCAGGGAGCTCCTCTTCACGACAGCCTGAAACAGGCATTCCCATGGGATGAATTTAGTCTTAGGCCAGGCATCCAGGGGAAGAAAAAAGTCCTTAATTTGCCAAAGCCAGTCCAGGTTCCAGTTGGATATTCATTCAGACACATGCCTGGATTGCTACACCGAACGCTCCCTGGCCTAATGGATATAATTCACGGTCTGCACCCTTCCCAGGCAGTGTAGAAACAGGACAATGTTGTCCTCACCTGGCTGTCTGGGCCCTTCATCGATTTCTCTGCTGACAATAATCACAAGTCAGCCTTTGACCAGGCCACACTTCACATCCTTGACCTAGAACTTGCACACTACTCTTGCTCCTGAAACCTTCAATCATGGTTTTGTCACTCTTTTTTGGGTCCTTTTTACCCCCTGGGCTCCCTCAAAATGCCTGAAACATTCCAGATCTGGGCAAACAGGGGTTTAGGTCTCCTGAGGTGGGCATCACGTGACCACAACACAGAAGGCCCCGGATTCTTTCTGACCACACACCCCATCACCTCCTGTGAACATTTCACTGTAATGTGTAGATGGCAACTTTGGGGTTCCCCACACAGCTCCATGAGAGGCACTCGACCCGTTCTTATGGTGTGCTATTCCCTCCTGGTTACCAGAACAGAGGGAGTGGGGAGTTTAAAGGCCATTGTCTTGATTTATGAGACTTGTCTCTGAGTCTGATCGTTAACTGCTGTAGTACTTAAATAGTAAAACCAAGCTCAAATAAACGATCACAGAGCACGTGGAAGGTCCTCACACACACCCTCCCCTGGTGCTCCCAGCGGGGTTGTTGAAAGCTTAAAGAGAGCCCAGGCCCGCTCAAGGTGCTGGGTGGGAAGGTCTGTAGGATGACAGCAGGCCAGCTCCCTAGGGTAGAACACATCCTTGACACGGGTTTGTTTTGAACACAGACCTTGAACATGGCCTAGCCTCAGGAAAGTAGGTTCAGAACATCTTCTGAGCCATTCAATCTACTTAAATGCCTTCTGGTGCCACTGCACTGTCCTACATTTTTGTCTCAGCAAATTGGTTGCTCCTAGATTCTCTTTCAGCCCCAGCCTTCCTCCATTGCCTCATATTTTACTCACAGGACTGAGCTGTTGAAAGATTTGTGGAGCAATATCTATATGTTACTTTAAAAGCCATTTGGGTGGGAAAAAAAAAAAATCCTTGATTGAGCCTTTGTTGTTCTCAGGAATTAGGTAAACTGAGCTCAGAAACAGATTTCAGCACCAAAAAAGATTGTTTAGAACATCTTTTAAAATCCAATTCTGACAGAGACAATTTATTGCTTTGGTTAAGCAAGCACAGTCTTGTTGACTCTGCCGCAGTCTTCCCTTCTATCAAGAAAAGGCAAAGAAAGCACCGTGGACCTGGCAGTCTTTTTTATTGATTTCCATAACTGATGTCAGAATTGCATTCGACGCCGAGGACGTTAACTCTTTTTAAAAAGCAGCTCCTTGGTTTCTTTGTGTTATGAGAATGGTGCCCTCTTTACTGCGATGAAGGAACATTCCTGGTTCCTGAAAAGTCCTTAATGACTTAATAGTGTTAAAAACACACCCTACTGAGTCTTTAATTATATCAAGCTACTGTAGTAGTGAAATTAGCTAAATTGCAACTTTTGCAGGAGTGACCCAGGCGACAAGAGGGGTGAGCTGCAAACATCTGGCCAGCTTTCCCAGCAACTTATGATGGATAGAGGTTTATTAATAAAACACAGCTGAATGGAAAGGGGGCCCTGCCTTTTATATTTATTTTGTGTCCTGCGTGTACAGCACCATCTGATCTCTTCTCCACACGATTACAGAAGGATTTATTTTTTTCTTGGTAAACCTCAAATTTGCACATGAAATTCATTTGGCCTTCTTTAAAGATTCACCTACACGGGGCTTTAACCTGCTAATAAGCCCCATGCTGGTACAATGATTCACCAATTCTAAGGCTCTTTCCTAATAAAATGTGAGAAGACAATTTCTAATCCAGGTTTCCCTCCCTGGTGTGTTTCGATAAATGACAGCAGTACAAAAATAGAAACAAATATATTTAAAAGAAAAAATTATGTTGAGCTCATGAGTATGAAAGTACAATAACTAGGCAGAGGAAGGTTTTCACATGAAATAAGCTCAAGCATAGGAAGGTGTAGTATATACTGCTTGGAATATAATACATTCAACAAACATGGAATACATAGATCGAAGAAATTATAAAGCACAGGCTTTTGAGATTTAAAAGAAAATCAAAGATGGCTGGGCACTGTGGCTCACGCCTGTAATCCCAGCACTTTGGGAGGCCGACGCGGGTGGATCATGAGGTCAGGAGATCAAGACCATCCTGGCTAAATGGTGAAACCAAATCTGTACTAAAAATACAAAAAATTAGCCAGGCATCGTGGTGGACACCTGTAGTCCCAGCTACTCGGGAGACTGAGGCCGGAGAATAGTGTGAACCCGGGAGATAGAGCTTGCAGTGAGCCGAGATCGCACCACTGCACTCCAGCCTGGGCAACAGAGCAAGAGTCCGTCTCAAAAAAAAAAAAAAAAAGAGAGAAAGAAAGAAAGAAAAGAAAAAATAAAAGAAAATCAAGATTATAAATATAGTAATATTTGGGAGTTCTTTTTCTCTAAATCCTGTCAGAGAGAAAGCAGTTCTCATTTACTTAAATACACTTCAAGCTGAATTACTCATGAAATGTCATTTTATTTAAAATATGTCAAAGATACTTAAATAAACACATCTACAACCACTAAATTCATTACATGAAAACAATGGACTGGGAAAGTTGATTTCTATCATAGGAAAACTTCAAGCAGTTATGAAGCCCAGATATTTCAGTGGTCTTGGGATGATTGTAATTAAATTTCTTTGTGTGGTTGCACCTAAACCCAGACAGGAGAAACAAGTGCAAACTGGCCGAGTTCATTGCTGTCCATATAAGGTGTAGTCCAAACACGTCTACCTATGCCAGCACATCGGCAGAACATTAAATCTTTGTATGCAAAACAAAGAGGGCCATTAAAGTAATTAATTAAATTATGTAGATTATATAATTTTAAAAAATCTCATTTGCCCCAATTATTGGCTCAAATGAGAAAATTTAGGTGGGATTGCTGAGAAAATTATTTCTATATTTTATCCCCTTTGTACCCTGAAGACTGTTTGCAAGGGCTTGAAGAGCTGAGAACACACAGACCCCAGGAATGCCCATGCCTCTCTTATCTTGGATTTATTTTCTTAAGTGCTCTAACAAGAGTAGCAAGTGTGAACATCTGTCTCAACATGTAGTCGCAGACTTTATTTTCACTAGGAAACGTTTGCCTTCCAAATACTAATGGGTTGAATACATTTTTATTTATTTTCTGTCGGCCCATCACATTGCACCACAAAGAGACAGAACATTTTCTGAGCTTGGGGACATGAAGGAACCAGTTCGCTTATTTGGATTATGTGACTGTGAGTGATGCAGTGCAGGACAGCCCCAGGCAGTAGACCCTGAGGTAGGAGCCAGACGCCCATACTAAAGGATGGTTCTACTCAGCCACTCAAGAATGGGAGGCAGCCACTCACCTGCTCCTTCAGGATAATGATATTGCACAGGACAACTAGGGAGAATGGCCTTGTGTGCATTTTCTCTGCAGGAGGCTCAGCAGCATCGTGCCTGGATTGGTGGTAAATTTTGCTAAGTCCACGTACAACATTACAGGCTGAAATCCTAACTATAGAACAATGCCAGTGTTCTGTTGTTTCTATTCAGAATTGAAATACTATCGATGAATAGACACTTTCTGCCCATTCATTCATTCAAACACATATCAGGGCTGACCACACACCAGACAACATGGTAGGCGCTGAAGTCAGCAATGCTCAGACTTTAGCATGAAGAATCACGTGTAAGATTTGTTAAAAGGACAGATTCTCCAGGCTCAGAAATCAGAGTTGGCTGGGTGAGGCTCCAGGTGGTTCTCATATAGGTGGTCGCTAGACCACACGTTGATATATGTGAGGCTTCAGAGATGAAAGATGAATTTAGTTTTATTTGTTTATGTCTGCCTTCCTTCACTAGACTGTAAGATCCTCTAGACCAGGGGTTGGCAAATATTTTCTATAAGGAGCCAGATAGTAAACATATTAGGCTTTGTGGGCCAAGAGACCACATACTCTGCTACCGTAGCGTGGAAGCAAGCACACACAGTACACAAAGGAATGAACGTGGCAGTGTCCGTGGCCAGCACAAAACAAGCAGCGGACTGGATCTGGGCAAGGGTCATAAGTTGCCAACCCCTGCTACAGATCAGGGACGTGATCGTATTTGTCTTGGAAGCTCAAACCTAGCACAGCACTTGGCAGATGGCACCTGATTGAAAATGTCAAGTGGGTGAGTGAGTGGGCATAGTTCTCACCTCAGGAATATGAATTCTGGCAGGAAAGACAGTTGACAAAATAATAAATCACCGCAATGGAATAGGAGCTATGGGGAGTTTGTGTACCTAGGAACACTGAGGCAGAAGGAATGTCAGAAGTAAAAGTGTCAGAGCAAATAAAAACACAGGACTCCCAGTTAATCCTGAATTTTGGATAAACAATGAATAACTTATTTGGGACATATACTAAAGAAAATATTTGTTGTTTATCTGAAACTGGAATTTAACTGGGCATCCTTACATATTCTGTCAAGTTCACAAAGGACTGATGTTTGAGCTGAACAAGAAGAGGGTGTGTATTGGTGGAAAAGGAGGGCAAAGTATTTAAAGGAAACCACACAACGCGCCACACCACAAAATCCAAAGAGCAGGTGTTGCTGCAGGGGGTGGAATAGATAGAGGTCAGGCTGGAGAATGGGGCAAGGTCCAGTGTTAGAGGCATTGACCCCAGGACAAAGGATCAGACTCATTTCTATAGACAACAAGGAGAGAACCAAGGTTTTTAAGTAGAGGAGTGACTCTTTCCAGTGGTTCCTATTTAGAATTACTGTATTCTCTTTTAGGTTTTTCCAGTGGATTAAATCTTGGTTTCATTTTGGCCTAGTCTCTTCCAGGCCATGGAGGTTGGGTTTTCCTCATTCCGAATTTGCTGATTAAAACACATGCTCTCACACTCACATGCATGCACACTCTCACACACACTCAGATGCACACACACAGGCTCACATACGCACACATTCATACACACTACTCTATACACAAATGCACACAGTGCCAATATAGTTCCTTTAATCAAGAAAAAAAAAATGTTCCATCTGGAAGACCATTTGCACCAGTCAGTAATGAGTCGGGTCGAGGAAGCAGTTTGCAAGCCCCCCTGAGCATCCTGCTCTGTCTTCACTGCTTGTCAGATGCTGACCTGAGGACCACACCATGGAAGGGAGGTGAGAGATCAGCCCAGGGATGCCAACCTGTTTCTGTGTCTTCCTTTTATGGTGTCTGCCCTACCTGAAGCCTGTCCCAGGCCACTTCCTCATTGGTTACTAACAAGTCTAGAGGAGATACAAAGTCAACCATTGGCTGCCTTCAGTAAGGAGAAGTCTGAGACTGGCAACTGCTATTGGCCCATGCACTGTCACATGATCCTCTTTTCTGGCAGCCAGTGGGGGATGAACTTGATGGAAAAGAGAATTGAAACAGATGGACCAGTTTAAGCAGCCACTCTAGAAGCAGGATGATGAAGGGCTGGCTTTGTTGGACATTTCTGAAATTGAATCAATAAGAGTTTGTGACTAACAAGATGGTAATGGGAGAGTACAGAAGGAAAGAAAGGCATTCTACCCAATTATGAAGTTTTTAGAGGAGATTTACTGATGCCACTGGCCAAGCTAGAAAACACAAAATGTAGCTCCAGTTTGGGGTGAGAGAGAAATGGTAAGTTGGTTTTGCAAACATTTCTTTTTCAGGGCTTTGCAATTAGAAGATAGTTAGTAGCTGAAAATGTTTTTCTGAAACTTGCAAGAGAGATGGAAGGGAACCATCACCCTAGGTGTAGTCCCAAAAGTCATGTAAGTGGATGAGACCCCATCCTGGGGACAGAACATACAAGATAAAGGGGCCAGGAGAAGAGCTAGTAAGAGACCCAATATTTGTGGGTTAATCAGAGGAGGAGAAGAGCAAAAGAGATTGAGGGATGAGAAAGGGTGGTTTGAAAAAACAAAAGGTGACGATATTGTCCTGGAACTTAACCAAGGAGGAAGTATGGAGGTAAAGAGAAAGAGAAACAAGAAGATTGAACAAGGATACTGGCTTGGGTCCAGCAGCCACTGGTGACTGTCTTAGGCTAGTGTCTGGGCGGTGGTAGAGACCAAAAACATTGAGCTGCGTATTCTCAGCCCTGTCCTGTTCAACATTTTGATGAATGTTACAAATGAGGACATTGTTTCATTTATTCCACAAATGTTCATTAAGCGTATATTCTGTGCCAGACACAACCTGGAAAAAAGCTTAGCAAACCAATGGATGAGATAAAGCTGGAAGGGCTCGAGATTAATCCTGAGGCAGGGGAGCTAAACCCATCAGAATTTTTGTAAGTAGAGCTAGGACCAACTTAGCATATTGTCAAGCCAAAGTGATTGTTCTGTGGCCCAGTGAATTAGCAAATGATAGTAAGTGCTAACTCCAAGTATTTCCAGGAAACTGCCAGTCTGAATTAGAAGAAAGTCTGAATAAGTAATTATTTTTAACGTCAAGTAGTTTAATAACTCTCAAGTACTAAAATAATTCATACTTTGCTAACATCACGGCCACATAGAGCTCCTTCAGTAAATGCTTTATGGAAAAATGTAATCTGATTTGTGACTAATATATCAATTGGCTAGCAATAAATTTTGTTTCTATGCTGCAGGAAGCATTTGCTTTCTTTAGCAGATTAAGCAATCTCTTTGCAATATTATTTACAGTATTAATTTGCTTTTTAGTCAAGTATCCAGAAAAAAGCAAGAGCTGTAAAGTCAGACTGACACAGGTTCAAATCCTAGCCTAGCTGCTCACCAGGGATATGACTCAGGGAGGATGGCTCAATTTTTGAGTCATCAGAAATATCTTACATGATAAAATGGGTATAATCCTAGCTGTCCCAAAAGATTATTGAAAATAAATTAAATAATATAGCAATGGGTGCCTAGCCCAGGCTGAATGTTTTCCTTATGATGAATGTGAGCTATTATTAGTCTCAGATGCTAAGATAAGCATCCTCAGTCTAGTCCCTGGGTGCTGGTGAGGTTTTCCTGAAGTTCCAAAAACAGTATTCAATATAGGGCTCTGAGACAATAAAAGAAAAATGAGATGGACCAGGAGGGACCTTCTATTGCCATAAAACCTGACAGGGGATAGCAGCTAAAGAAAACCTGCATGAGTTACCAGAGCCCTGGCTGGATCCCCCCCGCCGTCTCCTTCTCTCACACCTGGGAAGCCACCTGGAGCATGGATGGGTCGTGGAAAGCACAGGTGGAGGATGTCTTGCCAGGTGTCAGGGTCGAGGTCACAGGCTGGCCTCTCCACAGGGATGTGCCGAGTACTGCTGTAGGAGGTGAGGTCAACCCTGCTTCCTTCTGCCGCCAAAGCTCTTCTCCCAGATGGACCTGAGGAAGCCATAGTGTCCACATCCCAGGGAGGATGCTGCTCCCTTTGAAGGAGCTGGGGAGGCTTCCAGCAGCCAAGCCCCCCAAGACCAATGAAACAGCCCTGGTTCCAGTTTCAAAATCACAGCAGCAAGAGAGCAGACACCCACGGGCATCACAGGGCCAAGCCTGTCTCATCAAAGACATCGTGCACCCTTTCCTGGTTAAGAAAATGGGAATATCGGGGGAAAAATAAACAGTATGCTTTCTGTTTTTGTTTCAAAGGGAGGATCTTTGAGGCATTTTAACATCAATTTTTTAAAGTGTTTATTTTCCTAATCATCATGGCATATGGATTGGGCATCTAGTAAGTACACGGTATGGTGCTAGGCTCCATGGAAAAGAGAGAGAGAAAAAAAGCGCATGCCGTGTTCTCGGGAGACTTCTCATCTAGTTAGGAGATGGAAGAAACACACGAAAAGAGTTTAACAAAGACCCAAAAATAGTGAGTGGATAGACATGGCATAGGCATTCCAAGCATTTGTTATCAATCCAATATCTATCTGGGTAGAAAAAGAAAATGAAGTGGGCTTCCTTTTCTCAGATAGGCTAGAAAATGAAGTGGTCCTTACTCAGCCACTAACCAGTGCCTGCCCTGTGCTGGGTCACCTTGGCCCTGACATTTCGTAGTTAGTTCTAGATGTTTTGGAGAAGAGGAAACAAATCCAGGTTGTCACACTCTGAAGGCTCTCACATTTGGAAAGGTCTGTGGAGGAGGTCAGAGGGGGAACAGACAGCAACTCATAAGCTGGAAACACAACCTAAAATTATCATTGCTTTGCTTTTAGTCACAATAGCTTTTTTGCTTTTTTTTTTTTTTTTTTTTTGACCAATGATAAAAGAGGACATGCATTTCTACCGCATGAAGGAGGCATGGATTTTAAAAGGCAGCGGAATTATTGCACTCAGGAACTCTTTCAGGCAGAAAGAAAGTCATTCTTGTGCCTGCAGGAATTGCTGGGCATACAGTACACAGTGAGTGAATGAATGAACGAGATAAGTAAACGCTGTGCTCAGAGCGCTGATGTCCTGTGCGCTCAGGTATCCAGGCAGAGAGAAAGGGGCACCTGGGGGATGCGATTCTATGGCCGAGTTTGCCTCTGACGATGTAACAGGTAAGAAGACGGGAGAGGAGGTGTCACCTCTGACAAGCCAGTCACATCTTGCTTCATAGACTGCCCGAAAATCAGGTAGAGAGACAGTGCGTTCCCCAGCTGCAGATGGTGTCTTCGAGCTGTGCCATGGAGCCCATGTCTTGACAAATGACAACAGAGGCAGAAGAATGGGCTGTGGGAAGTAGCAAGGAACCAGAGCCTCCCCTGCGTCTCGGGGGGCAGGGAGATCACCAGGGGCAGCAACTGTCGCAGGCAGAGATGAGTCCAGAGCGTGAGGAGTACGAAACAGGACCTAACAGAGGGGAATTCTGTCCCTTGGAGATCCTGAGCCTAGGAACACAGCACTCCTCAATTTTGCAGTAACATCATTTAAAACTAACTTTTATTCCCCCTTAGAGTTGGGACCTGAGCAAAAACAACATAGAAAGTCATCAACGCCAATGTCTAAACACCACTTGAGAAAGAGTTCTACTCGGCACAAGCATTCCCAGGTCCTGCAGAACTCCCAGACATCATTTATTCTCACCAGGGAGGCAGCCCCCACACCCCCTCACACGGTCTCTGCGTGGAAATTCCTGAGCTCAGAGAAGACCCCCAGTCGGTGGTTGAACAATGCAGACTGCGACAGCTCTTACTGTTTTTTGTATGGCTCCCCGCTACCGCCCCCCGCCCCAAATGTGCCATTTCGAGTGGCTGCAGTAGAAGGGACAAGTAGAAGAGCCACTAGAAACAACATTGGAAAAGTTGCCAGGCCGTGAGGCGGAGCGCTTAGGACAGGCAAGCAAAGAAGCATGTTAATCACTCAGGAGCAGCGAGCTACCGCATGCATCCTGCAGGACAGACAGGGCCTGCGGGAGCTACACTGAGGAAGCGTAAACAAGAAGTGACCCCCAAACCGGGCTGCCCATCAGAGCACCTGGAGAATTTGTTAAAAATACAGATTGGTAGCCTCATCATGGCAAGGTTTTACGTATGCATGGCTGGTATAGGACCCTCAGTGTGTATTTACCGAAGTGTTATGGGCTGCTTCTCAGGCGGTCAGTTCTCTGACTGGAATGGGAAGGAGTGGGATGGAGAGAGACAGGCAGCCGGGAGGTCGGACAGGAGGCTCTCTCTGGGGTTTGGGGCAATGTCCCTCCAGTGGGTTACCCCTGAATGCCCTCACCATACTCTTATCCAAAGCTGTAACCCGCACCTGAGTTTTGTGGTGGTGGAAAGGAGCAGGAAGAATTGGAAAGCTCTGGTTGGGAAGCATCTGTGAAACTTGGCGACATTTTGACTATCTGTAGGTGACAGGAGGTTTTACCCCACCCTCCACTCTGGACGAAGAGAGTGGTAACTTAGAGAAATGGGGCTGTAAGAGGAGGAGCTGGCTGAGGACAAAGCCGGGTGCTCTGTTTTGGACCCAATCCATTTGAAGGCTTCCTGGAGTGGGCAGCACAGCCTAGTGGCTAAAAGAGCTGCCCTCTGCCTGCATTCATGATTCTTGTTTTGATCTTTCCCCAGCTGTGTCACTTTGGGCTGTATGCCTCAGTTTCCCCATCTGTCAAATGGGAATAATGATAGTGACTGTTTCATGGGGCTGATGTAAGAATTAAATGAGTTCATACAAATGAGGTACTTAGAGCAATATCTGGCATGTATTAAGTGCTGGGTCAGGCGCTGCCATTCTTGTTACCACACCGTCAAATGGGAGTCAGTTGGCTGAAGCTGTCCATCTGGGACTGGGGAGATCAGGCAGAACTGGAGATACAGATGTTTAATTTTCACTTTTTCAAATGCAGTCATCTGTCATGTTAGTTAATAACTTGCTGCTAAGAGACATGTGTAGAAGGGTCCAGCATGACTTCCCTGCCACTACTTTGGACATGGGTTCAAAGGTATTAGCATTATCCCTGCAATTCAGCCCCAGATCTAAGCCAGCCAGCCCAGCACCAACCACTCTGGAGATGGGGTGGACATTGGCAATGTAGAGAGTAGGAAACCCTGGATTCCAACACTATCTGCCACCAGCTACTTCTATGGCCTTCTCTTATCTGTCACACTGAGACTTGAGCTTTTCGTGTTGAAATGGCTTCTCCAGCCTTTTTATTTTGATTGTTCCAAAATCAAAACCATTACTATCCTGAAAGAAGAAGGAAAAGGCCGCTGGCTCTATTGCCCTGGTGCTTTGCATAACTCAGATAAGATACAGGATTCTCTATTGGAGACAATAAAATAGATTGAGCATTGGCAGCGGACTGGTGGCTGAGTATCCCCTGGGTGGCAGTCAGGATCCCAGTTCAAAATGTTATGGAGCACACGCTGTTTTCTATTCACATGTGGCTGGATATTAAAAACAACAAGCAAACAAACAGTAACAATGGCCACCCACTTGGTCGATAGCAAAGACAGCAAAGAGCTGCCAAATGTCAACTACACTTTGTGCTGTGTGGACATACACCTTAGGCAGGTTGTAGTGGGGGACTGGAAAGAAGTCAGCTAAAAAACCCTCTTAACTTCTATCCTTCTACGGAACAAAACCAAAATGACACACCGTCCCCAAAACATTGTCCCCTCTGATGGTGACTAAAGAATACAATCCATGCTCATTCAACAAGGTTTTAAAAAGTTGTCTTTTAAAAAATAGCTATTTCTCTTATGTTCCCTAATCCTTACAAGGAATTTAAAAATCGAGTAATTAAAAATTAAAATACTCCATGAAACATGGATTAAATAACAACCAACTAATCAGAACCCTAACTCCACTGGAATTTTTGCAACCTCTGTTGTTTAAATAAACATTAATGATAAGAAAACTCTCACCCGGTGGGCTTGTGGCTTTGATGTGTATTTAGCCAAAAGGGCAGCCACATTTCTTTGGGTTTCCTTCTCATTAATCACAAGGGAATGAGCCCAGACTTGAATTCAGATAAACCTAAATTCAATTCCCAGTCTGATCATCACTGGTTTCAAGAACTCACCTTAATAACTGAATCTCATGGCCAGGCACGATGGCTCACGCCTGTAATCCCAGCACTTTGAGAGGCTGAGATGGGCGGATCACCTGAGGTTGGGAGTTTGAGACCAGCCTGACCAACATGGAGAAACCCCATCTCTACTAAAAAATTACAAAATTAGCTGAGCATGGTGGCACATGCCTATAATCCCAGCTACTCGGGAGGCTGAGGCAGGAGAATTGCTTGAACCCAGGAGACAGAGGTTACAGTGAGCAGAGATTGTACCATCGCACTCCAGCCTGGGCAACAAAAGTGAAATTCAATCGCAGTAATAATAATAATAATAATAATAATTGAATCTCACTAAAACACGATACTTCTCATTTGTGTAAATACAACAGCACTTGCTCCCTGGAATTATTTTGACCTTTACAATGGAATTGCACTTTCAGTTGGGGTGGGGGAGTTAGGTTGTTAAGTTAATGTATATAGTCATATTTTCCTTGAAAAGGCACTAAATGGCCAACCACTGTCCAATAGAAACGTAATGAGAGTCACATATGTAATTTAAAGTTTTCTGCTTGATGCATTAGAAACATAAGAAACAGGTGAAATTAATTTTTATAATATATTTTATGTAAACCCAGTATATCCAAAATACTATTTCAACATGTAATCAACATAAAAAATTACTAATGAGATATTTTACCTTTTTTTGTATGAAGTCTTCAAAACCCAATGTGTATTTTACACTGCACATCTTAACTAGCCACATGTTGACAGCCCAGTAGCTGCTGGATGCTGTGACTCCAAACCATTCTTGTGTCTAGGGTGGTGACAGGCCAGGCCTCCATGAAGGCGACCTAACTAGATTTCCTCTCCAGTGTTGAAGCAGGTCCGCATTTCTTCAGTTGAGCACCACAGTGAAGCAGATGGTTCACATTTAGGGCCCAAGAAGGAAAATTATCTTTAAGTATCAGAGTTGCTCATTGAGAAAAACGCGGCCACTTCCTAGAGGCACCACTGAACACGCTGGGGAAGGGTAGAGTCTCCTCAGTCACTTACTTAGTAGTTCTGTAACATCTGATGGATGATTCGACTTCTTAAGTCTCAGTTTCCTCATACGCAAAATCAAGATGATAATAACAGTTCTCCATTGATAGGGTTGTTTGTTAAAATTAAGATAATTGGAACAAAGCACGGGGCAGAAAACATGCTTACTTCACTTTCCTATTCTTCATAGTGATTAGGATGGGGAGGCAATAGATATTGTCAACTATGACAGTACTAACAGGGTTGGTCCAATTCATCAAGGGGATGAAGAAGACCTTCAGGTCCCAAAACTTCTCCTTGCCCCATCAGCCACCATTTCCTGACACAACTCAGTGGACAATCATCCTTTTAGCCTGTACAGTTCTCTCTAGGGCTTTTATTTAAAAAGTGGAAGAGGAACAACAGCTGGAGCCATGAGTGTGTTAGTATGAATGTCATTTATTCACTTTGTTCTTGTCTAGAGTAACCCCAGGAATCAATGATGCTCATTTGGCCAAGTAGGGGCTCAGAAGCAGGGGAATGACCAGCCTGGGTTACACACTTGCTCATGGACGACAGTTGACCCCCCAGAAAGCATGGGCCTATTGACTCTAAAAAAACTCATGAAAGTCACTCTATTTCCCCACAGACATGGCTAAGGAAAACCAAAACATTCACACGTCACAAGGTGCCAAACAGACTAGAGGCTATGATGACTTCGGAAAAATTTCCAATCTGTTTGTCAAAGTGTTTTCCTTCCAAGAAAGGTGAAGGCTTAAGGAAGAATTCTTCACCAAAAACATATTTTCTAACAATCAAGAAGAAAGAACCTGCAGAAGAGGAAGAAAATCAAACACATTTTATGAAACATTAGACAAAGAAAGGAAGAAAATAAATCCAGGCCTGAAGAATCTTGCCAGCAGCGTGCTTCGCAGGGAGGGAAGAAGCTAAAGTCATGAGCTACCATGCGTGTGTGTGTGCGTTTGCGTGTGCGTGTGCATTTGTGTGCGTGTGCATGTGTGTGCGCATGTGCGTGCATGTCCATGCGTGCATGTGGTTTCCATTGGCTCTGCACCTCTCCTGCGGGTAAGGTGCTTGCTTCGTGTGTCGTATTATTCCAATGGGCTGTTTAAGAGTGCTGCCAAGAAATGAGGTGCCAAATAAAGACAACATTTTGTCAGAAGAAAGACACTTTCTGCTCTCTGGCCCTCTGTGAACAGCAGAGCAGGAAACATCGCACGTGGTGTTAAGGAGTAACCCCTTCAGGTCGGCGTCTGACCTCAGCACTATCTATTGTGAGAGGCTGTCCTCTGCCCTGTAGGGTGTTCAGCAGCGTCCCTGGCCTCCACCCACCAAATGCTAGTAGCACCCCCACCTTCAGTTGTGACACCAAAAATATCTCCAGATACTGTCCAGTGTCCTGAGGGGGGCAAAGTTGTCCCGGTGAGAAGCCCTGGTCTAGGGCATGCTGGGGCAGCCTGCCATTTTGCCGTCCAGCTAGACCAAAATGCAAGGAGAATTCTCTGCTTTCTGAACCAGATGGGAAAAATCACTTAACCAAACCCTGTCTCTCCCCTACATCTTCTTTTTTCGGCTCCAACACAAGGACCGTTCAATTTAGGAAAGCAATGAAGAGTATAAAACACAGCCTGGTGATGGGGTTTCTAAGCCAGATTTGGCCTTCCTGGCTTCAAAGATCATGAAACCTCTCATTTGTACTCCACAAAGCAGCAATTTCTCACAAGGATACGTTCCTTTGACTCTCTTTTAAAAGTCAAGTACAGCTTGGTAACCACAGAGTACAGAAAATACAGACTTTCTGCAAGAAGCAATTATTCAAAACCCAAAGACTTAAAAAAAAAAGAGTATGTCAAGTCGTGTCAGTTACAACATGTAAGACAACTGGATTTCTCCACTTCTAAGCAATGAAATGGTCTGGATTTGTTTTTTTCTGGCTGACTTTGATTATTTCTTAGAGATATAACCCAAACTGTCTAAAAATGTTGACATCAGGTTACTGACCTCTTAATTTAAAAACAAGAAGTTCCAGGTTTAGTATTTAGACTTTCGCTTTAAATGTTCACCAATCATTACATCCATAATTAGACCTTGTGCTGGAATGTACCAAAATCTGCCTCCTGGATCACTTACAAGGTCTGTTGAAGCCACGAAAAAACTGAATACTTCAGCAATGGTTAGATTTTTCTGGGCTGGCACAGGAAAACTCAGTTCATGGAATATAAATCAGCAATCCTACACTCTAATTTCCACCCTTCACATATAGCATGATTATACAACAGAGCTGTACGCGCATCAAGTCAAAAGCCAAGTCTTGTTTGCCAGAAGGAAACCAAACCTTCAATTCTGTGGTTAATGCCACCTAGGGATATAATTACACAAGCTAATATCATCTTTCTACTGGAGAAGAGGAAAAGAGATTCTCATGGGCAATATTCATTTGAATTAACCATCGTAGGTTTAATACCAAGACTACAGTCAAATTCCTAAGGCATTCTCATTGAAAAGTTCAAAATTAAAAAATTATTCATCTGATAGTAACATTAACATGCTTATAGTATATCTGTTCCAGTTTATTAAATGCCCATTTCAGAAGTGTTCTCAAAACACTCCCTCCCACATAATTAAAAGGATTTTGCTTAAAATAAACCAATTGTATTATGACCCTCGCATACACAGCAGAATTTAGGGAGAGTTCAAACATTTGGTGAACCATTGGTACTCCTTATTGGGTCTCAAGACATCAACATTGGTATAACATATTTAATTAAAGGCAAGTACAGAAATTGTTTTTATTAGAAGGCTCAAGAGGGTATTTATTAAGAAAGTTTGGGAAGTTGTGGTATTTGCTGTCCATTGCAAAAACTAATTACTAACAAGCAAGTTAGGCATTTAGAATTACTGTAAGATTCATATATGGATCATGCCAAATCTTTCAGAACATTAGCCCCCTTCTAACATTTCACAAATACTCTTAAAAACTGAAGAGTACTGCAGCGAACAGTTTCTTATAAAGAACCATCCACATTCACATGTACACCATGGAATACTATGCAGCCGTGAAAAAGAATTAGTTCATGTCCTTCGCAGGGACATAGATTAAGCTGGAAACCATCATCCTCAGCAAAGTAACACAGGAACAGAAAACCACACAGCACATGTTCTCACTCATAAGTGGGAGTGGAACATTGAGAATACATGGACACAGAGAGGGGAACAACACACACCAAGGCCCGTCAGGTGGTGGGGGGAAGGAGAGAAAGAGCATGAGGACAAATACCTAATGCATGCGGGGCTTAAAACCTAGATGATGGGTAGATGGGTGCAGCAAACCACCATGGCACATGTATACCTATGTAACAAACCTGCACATTCAGCCCGTATGTCCCAGAACTTAAAGTAAAATTTTTAAAAATTAAACAAAACAAACCAAAAACAAAAAAACCCATCCACGTTAAAACTTCCCTGGACTGAAGAACTCCTCTGCCACCTGACTTTCTTATCCCCACCTTGGATTATTTTGCCCACTGACCCTAAGCATCGTCTGTCATCCATCTCCATGTGTGAACCACAAAAGCATATGGGCAGTTTTTTAGAAAGCTAAACATAGGGTTGTCATATGACCCAGTAATTTTACCCCTAGGTATGTATTCCACAGAAATAAAAACATATCCACCCAAGACTTAATACATGAATGTTCACAGAGGCATTATTCCTAACAGCCAATACGTGAAAGCCAGTCCAAATGTCCATCAACTGATGAATAAATGCAATGTGGCATATTAGTCAGTGCTATAGCTAATATTCCATCTGTGCAATGGAATATTAGTTAGCTATAAAAAGGAACAAAGACCTAATACATGCTATGACCATGGATGAACCCCTAAGACATAATGTTAAGTGAAAGAAGTCAGTTAGGAAAGGCCATCTACTATATAGTCCCATTTATAGGAGATGTCCAAAAAGACATGGGTTCAAGTATAAACAATTTTCCTAAAATATGATTCACTCCTCTACCTTAGACTTAAGTTTATTAACACCATGCCTAACACCAGTTTTTAAATTTACTTCTTAAAATATATTACTTGCTTGTACCAAAATGACAAATGAAAACATATTTAACAGAATCCACCAAACGAAATACCACTATGCCACATTGATATCCAATAAGAATTTCCAAATATTACAACAAAAAATACAAATCAACTCTTTTTAAAGAGATAATAGTACCATTAGCCTCTGTCTTCTAAATGTTTGTTCTAACTACCATTTCTTAAACTTCTCAACTTGGGACTCTTCTTCGATTATGCTGAGAAGCAATGAGATATTAAACATTTCAAAGTCTCTCTGAGTTATCAAAGAACCAAAAATAAATCCCAAATTGCCTTTTAAGTGTGAAATGTGTTTTTTTTCCCCACTCTCGGTTGAAAAATGGCTGCAGAAATTGTACTCAGATTTTCCAAGCTATAAATCTGTCTCAAGCTAGGACTGGGCATGAACATTTTTAGCCTTGAAGAATATTTTTGTCAGAAAAATATGACGGAAGCAATCAGGGAGCTGTGATCATCATCTATGTCTTGGCTGCAGAGGTCAGTTTTGGAAATGAGAGGTGAGAATGCAAGGCCCTTACCAAAGAAACAAAAAAGAAAGCTACAACAATGACAACCCTTATTGAAATGCACACAATCCAATCAAATTCAATAAACATAGTATGCACCAAAAGAGCCATAAAAAAGGTTCATGTTCTTTGGCTCAGTCATCCTTGTTTTTAGGAATTTATCCTAAAGAAAAGCAAACCACTGTGACAGGATTTATAATAGAAAACAAAACAAAACAAAACAAAACTGGAGACAGCATCAACATGCAACAACAGGAATTGGTTAATTAAATTATGACCCATCCTTTTGATGAAATGTTATGTCTCCAAAAAGACGAAGTATGAAAGACATGGAAATGTACTTATGATATAAGGTTAATAGGGAAAGAAAAATATATTCTTGTAATAAATGTATAAAAGTGTACACTATAATAACTATGCAAGCAAATGTATTTATATGGAAAAAGGATTAGAAAAGACTATATAAAAATATAAATCATTGTGCTAGCATGGTGGGCTTACTCACTTTTTTCTCCATGTTCTCAAATTGCTAAACTATTATAGTCTTTTTAAAAAATTAAGTCAACCATACACATTTTAAGAGAAACCATTTCATTAATCAAGTGGCATGATTACTACCAACCACACTTTTACTTGTGCTATTTGTGTCAAAATAATGGCCATCAGAGACCCCCAGTCAAGAAGCAGGGACAGGAAATCTGACCAGCCCTGAAGGAACTTCAGCAAACATTCCCTGGAAACAGCGTGCAAGTGGAATAAGCATGGACTGGCAAGATGGGCCAGGGGGCTCAGCACTCTGCCCGGGAGGCAACAAGCAGTCTGTGAGGGTTAATTTCATGTATTAACTTGGCTGGGTTATGGTACCCAGATAGCCGGTCAAACATTGTTCTAGATGTTTCTGTGAAGGTATTTTTTACATGAGATTAACACTTAAATCAGTAGCCTTCAGGTAAAGGAGATCATCCTTTAATCTGCTTTGCAGTGGGTAGCCCTCATCCAAAGAGTTGAAGACCTTAATGGAAAAAAGACCGACCCTCCTGAACGAGAGAGGATTCTCCCAGCCTACAGCCTTGTCTGACTTGAACTGAAACTCGGCGCTCCCCTAGGCCCCCAACCTGCTGGTCCACCCTTCAGATTCTGGACTTGCCAGCCTGCGCATTTGTGTGAGCCAACTCCTTACAATAAATCTCCCCCTAGGAAGAGCGAGAGAGACTGGATACATAGAGAGAGAGAGAAAGTCATGTGCTACGTGATAGTTCAGTCAATGACACACTGCATATACAATGGTGGCCTCATAAGATCATAATCGAGCTGAAAAACTCCTGTCCCTAGTGACATCATAGCTGTTGCGAGGTCATAACGCAAGGCATTACCTGCGTATTTGTGGTGATGATGGTGTAAACAAACCTCCTGCACTGCCAGTCATATAAAAGTATAGCACACATGATTATATACAGTACGTAATACTTGATAGTGGTAATGAACAACTATGTTACTGGTTTATATATTTACTATACTTTTTTAGAATAGGTTTTTTTTTTTTTTTTTTTTTTTTGAGACCGAGTCTCGCTCTGTCACCCAGGCTGGAGTGCAGTGGCCGGATCTCAGCTCACTGCAAGCTCCGCCTCCCGGGTTTACGCCATTCTCCCGCCTCAGCCTCCCGAGTAGCTGGAACTACAGGTGCCCGCCACCTCCCCCGGCTAGTTTTTATTTTTTAGTAGAGACGGGGTTTCACCGTGTTAGCCAGGATGGTCTCGATCTCCTGACCTCGTGATCCGCCCGTCTCGGCCTCCCAAAGTGCTGGGATTACAGGCTTGAGCTACCGCGCCCGGCCTAGAATAGGTTTTCTACTCATCTAAAAAAATTACCTATAAAGCAGCCTCAGGCAGGTCTTTCAGGAGGTATTTGAGAAAAGGCACTGTTATCATAGGAGATGAGTCCCATGCATGTTACTGCACCTGAAAGACTTCCAGTGGGACGAGATATGGAGGTGGAAGAGAGTGATATTGATGATCCTGACCCTATGTAGGCCTAAGCTAAGGTGTGCATTTGTATCTTTGTTTTTAAGAAAAAAGTTTAAGAGGTGAAAAAAAAAAAAATAGGAAAAAACCTTATAGAATAAGAATATAAAGAATACTGTATATTTTGGCACAGCGGCACAATGCATATATTTTAAGCTAAGTGTCATTACAAAAAAGTCAAAAATTTAAACAAAATTAAGTTTAAAAAGTAAATAACTTTAGCTTATTGTAACTAAGAAAGAAATAGAAATGTTTTAACAAATTTAGTGTAGCCTAAGTGTACAGTGTTTATAAAGTCTACAGTAGTGCACAATAATGCTGTAGGTGTTCACATTTACTCAGCAGTCACTCATCAACTCACCCCAAACAATTTCTAGTCCTGCAAGCTCCATTCATGGTAAGCACCCTCTGCAGGTACACCATTTTTCTTTTCTTTTATTTTCTGAGATGGAATCTCACTCTGTCACCCAGGCTGGAGTGCAGTTGTGCCATCTTGGCTTGCTGCAACCTCCACCTCCCGGATTCAAGCAATTCTCCTGCCTCAGCCTCTGGAATAGCTGGGATTACAGGCATGCCCAGCCAATTTTTGTATTTTTAGTAGAGACAGTTTCGCCATGTTGGGCGGGCTGGTCTCAAACTCCTGACCTCATGATCTGCCCACCTCAGCCTCCCAAAGTGCTGGGATTACAGGCGTGAGCCACCGCACCTGGCCAGGTATACCTTTTTTTAATTACTTACATTGTATTTCTACTGTACCTTCTCTATGTTTAGATACATAAATACTTCCCATTGTGTTATAATTTTTATGGTATTTAGTACAGTAACATGCTGTATAGGTTTACAGCCTGGGAGCAATAAGTCATATGATATAGACTAGGTGTGTAGCAGGTTTGTGTAAGTACACTCTATGTTTGCACAACAATAAAATCAACTAACGATGCATTTCTATCCCTTTTGTTAACTGATGCATGACTACAATGATTATGTGTATATATATACACACACACATACTTGAAACTGTACATACATACAGTACATACATAGAGTACATACACACCTACAGTACATATATATATGATACTACACACACACGCAACACAGCCTATCAGTTCAGTTTCTCTGAAGAACCCTGACCAGTATAGATCTCTGCTTCCATAACTGTTGCCTGTGCTGTCACCTGGCGCAGAGGTGTTCTGAGGACATTTGTTGAATGAGGAAGGGAGGAGTGAGCTGCTCTTGCATCCTGGAATGGGGGTGCTCTCAGGCCAGTTTTTCACATCCCTCTGAGAAACTCATGTAAATTAAAACACTGGCAAAAACTTATTAAAGTTATAACTCACAGAGCTCCTGTCTCTGCATGTCCTTGCTAATATTTTCAACGTTCGTTAAGAAATCATGTTTACCATTGTATTTCCCACACCTGGCTCACCTGAAGCTGAGATCCCCAACCACACACCTGAGAACCCTACTGAAGCCGTTGTTATGGTCTCCAGTGGAATCACAGTTTTCACATTTACAAATGACTTGCTAATTCAATATGAAGTCATAGTAATTATGACTTAGTCGTGTTTGCCAATTTCCACCTTACAATATCGACAGTATAAAGACAATATACTCACTGTTTCTCTAACATGGGATTAATATTTTTGTCTGCAATAGACAAGACCTCCCTCTTTTCAGAGTCCTTTGTGATGAATCCTATTAATCAGTAATACGTTAAAGACTTCTCACATTTCAGAATATAGAACAGCTTATGATTGAGTTACTATTTAATTTTCTGCCCCTGATTTTTGAGGATCCTAATCCCATAGTTTAGTCCAAGCTACACATTTTTGGTAGTTATTTAATACCCTTATAAAGTTTTTATTTTAATGTTAATGACAAAAGGTCTGATTTTATCACTAACTTTTATGTAACTGGTTTAAATTAGCAGGTGTATTCAAAGCACACGGACTTTCTGATTTAACACATTACTGAAATAGATAATTTCTTATTTACATGATGAAACTGCCTGATTGTTTTACTATCCTAAAACCAGTTTACTAACAGGAACACACACCTTGCCACCCAGGAGGACAGCCACGTCAGGAACAGGACAATAGGGCCCCACCTGGGGCTCAGTGTCTAAATGTTTTTATAGGACAATAGGGCCCCACCTGGGGCTCAGTGTCTAAATGTTTTTATAGGACAATAGGGCCCCACTTGGGGCTCAGTGTATAAGTGTTTTCATAGACAGAAAATAAGAAATAAAAAATATTTGCATTCTTTGCATTTTTCATTCTTTGTTCTCCCTTCAATGAAGATTATTCTGAGATCCAATCTTTAAAAAAGACTCAAGGGTCAGTCTCCTTTGAGGGACTTGCTCCAGCATGGAATAAATGAGAGCCAGTCTTGTCGAAGGTCACATTACACGTATGCTTTGAGGAAGTCAGTCTATGGACGAATGGCATTGGAAAAACCACCAGTACACTAATTCCCCAGGAACGCAAATCCTATGTGGCCCACAAGGGTGGCATCATTTCAAAGTCCCAAATATCCACTTACATCCCCGCAGTTGGCCTTGCACCATTTCCCTCTCAGGTAACTTTAATCAAGTCTGTTAATATCAACCATCGGCTCACTTCCTTAAGCCATATCTGCTACTAGATTGCGGGTTCTTAATCCTAACGACCATCATCAAACTGCAATCATCTGGGGAGACTTTCCCGAAGCACTATTCCTGAGCCCCACCCCAGACCAGTTAAATCAGAATTGACAGGAATGGAGCCTGGGCTGATTCTAATGAATCAGGCAAAACAAATGCTAAGACCCACATGACAGACGGGCTTTCTAAAGCAGACCTTTAGAATCAGATGAAATAAACCTTCTCCTGTGAAAGCTCCCCCACCAATTATTCCAGGCCACATGCTTCACTGCTCAGGTAATGAGAGGGTCTGGGCTCCAGAGGTTCAGCCACTGCACTCTCAAGGTACTTATCTAAAATGACAAACCTTCCAAAGAATTTTCCAGAGTTTCACATGTGCAACAGTTGAAACTATGTTGTGTTGGGTTGTTTTTGTTCCCCTGAAAACACATGTGTCCTTTTGTTTCATGGTCTCACTTGGCACCAAGCGCCTAGTTCATTTGCCCATCAGATTAGCTCGAATTACATGCTTTTACTGCTCCTACAAGCTAATGCAAGAGACCTACAATTAACTGTGGGCTGGTTTAAGCCCTAAATGAAACTAATGTCTGCCCCGACCAAATGCCTCAGGACCCACTTTTTTTCCTGTAAATTGCTATTTTTGTAGGCTGTCTTCCAGAAGCTGAGCCCCAAAACAAGTTGGAACTGTAAACCTACTAGATTCTACCCACAAGTGTTGTTGAATCCTCGTCTCTTGCACTGTCTCTGAAAGCTTAGCAAAATGCACAATGGTGTCCTTACGGAGGAGGACAGAATTGCCACTCGTAATGTAGTCTCATTCAAGTTCATATAACAGCAGAAGTGAGAGGAAGCCACCCACATCCCTGCGTTCCATGGGTAGGCTCCATATGTCAAGACATAGGAAGACGTACTATTGCCTGCCTTTTGATCTGCAAATTGAAGAACCAATTCATGTCTAAGGAAAAAAATATATTTGGCACTGAAATTGAAAATACCAGGAATGTTGGAAAATTCCAGTGCCAGCTCTAAAATGATGACAGGGTACACAAATGTGTTCTGGCTGGTTAAATTTTGCAAACTTCAGAAAAAGATGAATGGATAATAAGCATGATTCTTGCTCATGGGCCCCCATGGAAAAGTAGCATAATATTGGTATTACATTACCTTTCATTTCCATCAGCAATGAGTTACACTATGTCAGTCCCGAAGAGGGACAATCAGATAAAACCCTACCAAGAGCCTGTGGAATTTGCTGCTCCTGGCATCAGGACTGAAAGAGCAGGGTGAATTAAGCAGAGCTAATCATGCTTTTGGAGGTAGAAGGGTGGAGAAGAATGCATTTATGTAACTCTCTTCAGTAGAGCTGCAGACTTCATTTTGCCAAAGATCAATTTTCTCCCAACTACCATCATGAAAGAACCAATGAAGGCTCTCAGTAATAGGAACTGCGAGTGGAAAATGAGGTATCAAACTGATATCTTCACTTGCCTGACTCGGAAACCATGTCTTCTGCAATGACTTTAATGGAACAAGTGGTATCTGTTACCTCCCCCGAGAGCCAGACTCTTGGCCTGACATCCATCCTTAATAGTTAAATTAGACCACCATTTCCTCTGGCTCAACTTTTATTCCTGAACAAGTCATACTGGTTGCATGGTCAAAGGTCAGATTATACAGAAAGTCAATAGGTGCTTTTGAGGCTAAAGAGACAAGCACCTGCCCTACTTTAAAAGCATCCATTCCACTCTTGTTTTAAGATTGAAATATACCTGGAAGGATGGTTATTAACCTCTAGAGTTCACTTGCCCAGGAAGCAGGAGACCATGTTCTGAAAAATCATGTCATCACTTCTATGTGTACATGACTGTTTTCAAATATGTATAGATGACATCCTAACAGTAACATACAAATTTAAAAGCATTTCTTCATTTAGAGTAGCTTTTTGACATCATAGGTTTCAACATTGGATACTGAACATACAACCACAGGCCATGAGCATCTGGACAACTTTGTGACATGATGAGTAGTTCCTCCATGCTTGGAATCACTGAGCTGGAAGACCATCAAATTTCATTATTGTCTGAAGTTACTTTCAGGGCTCCAGAAATATCCTCTAGAGAGTTGGAGAAACAAAATGCCACAATTTTCTTATTCCACATATTGGTATTGATACCTCCTAATGATGTAACTGCAACAGACCCCCCACGTTACAAGTCACAGTAACCTGAGCATGGGCACACGAACCCAGCATGCCTGATTAGTGACTCTGGAGCAGGCTGGAAAGAAAAATTCAAGCACCTGTGGAATGTAAGTACCGAACCCAGGGGTGGGGACCAATTTAAGAAGTGAGGGGTGCCCCCTTTTGTTGCAGTATGAACTTAAAAGTCAAGGACCCAACACCGCCTCTCTGCATAGCCCAATCAGGTCATGCCTCCTCGCATTTCCTTAGCTCCCTTATAATTACTCTCTGCCTATAAAACCGGTCCCCAGACCCCAGCTCTGGGAGACAGATTTGAGGTTTCCTCCTGTCTCCTTGCTAGTCAACCTGGCAATAAAGCCTTCTCTTTTGTCAAAAGCCAGTGCCATAGTGCTGGTTTCTACGTGCGTTGAGCAGGGAACCCATTGCTTGGTGACAATTACCATAATGATGATAATGTCAGGAACAGCATACAGAAATAACGACTTTCCCAACTCTATGGAGAGCCTTAGGTCCAAGATCTGAGGTCTTCTCCTCCTCCAGCTCCCCTTCTACTTTATCACACATTTCTTTGTTATTTCCATAAGATCAAGAAGACCTTTGCTTAAATAACATCTAAGAAGGCAGACTTTGGAGCCAGGCTATGTAGGTTTAAATCCCAAGTCTATCTCTCACTAGCTGTTCAGCCTTAGGCAATTTACCTGCTCTCAGCCTCAGGATGCTCATCTGAAAAATGGGTGCCCAGTGAAAGTGCCATGGAGGGCCTAAGCCTCAGAGCCTGGTCAAGTATTTGCCATTTATACTGCCTGTTTTCCTTCTTATATAATTCCCTTTCATCAGTTGTTCTGCTCATCATGCACTCTTGCACAGACCATTTCAGAAACATCTCCAAACCAGGCACTGACATAAAGCACTTCTCTGGTTCTATCTCTTCCAAAAAGTTCCCATATTTCACTATTTTTTTATCTTCCACATTTTCAAGTTTTGAAGATTTATTCACAATACAATGATTTAGGGTTCTGGATCTTTATTTATGAGCCCTCCTGCCTCTTGTCCAGATACAGAGTATGGAAAATGCTCTTAAGTTGCCTGCAGAGACACAGTTAACCAGAGCTTGCACATGTGTGCATACACACACACCCACACACACACACACACACCCATCCAGGTACACATCAGAGACCTGTCAGCAGGTAATTACCTTCCCGTGCTGATGGCTCTGAATTGCTGACTGCCTTCCAGCTACATTCACTCTTCAAACTTCCAACTTCACTTCCTGTCCTCTTTGCAGCTGTTTCTGACTTCAGGAGCCCTGAGGCAGGAGACCTGCTCAGCCCTTTCCATCTTGCCTCTTCTTGCCCCTATAAAGATTTGCTGCCCTGAGCTATACAATTTCCAGAGCAATCATGTAAGACACTTTACAACCCAGCCCAGTCCAGGAGCAGAAAGCTGTCTTTCTGTAAAGTCAGTCCAACTGTTGTCTTATTAATTAGTATTTTATTGGCCAAACAGTGCTTTAGACATAGTGGGGCTATTTTTACCCAGGCAGGTGTGGCAGGCAATGGGACTTGAACCTGTGTGGTTTCATCTAACGCAGGGGTAGAGGGAAAATAGTGGGCTTGGTGAGTTCATTCACCTATGGGATCTTCCTTGTCCCTCTTTTATCTTCTCTGTGCTATCTTCCTTTCCTTGCTCTAATGAATACTCATGGTGGCTTGGTACGCGCGTAAAGCCAGGAAGTTACGCAGCCGAAATTCCTAGGAAGGAGAACTATTTCACTGTGCACTTACGGATATGCTATTTCACTGATCCACAGTAAGTACACAGTGCATTAGCATATCTGTGCCCATTAGTAGCATATCTGACTCTATTACCAGTAGAAACCACAGATGTTTTCACGTAACATTCAGTTGTTGCAGATTTCTCAAAATAACACTTATGCTCACTGCTAATTCTAAATGATAGTAATTATCATACCTACAGCTAGACCTTGTATTTTAATGCATTAAAAGAGCACATATATCACTATATCGCAAATTTGGGATTTTTAGTTTTTGGCATTTGGTGTTAGTGGATAAAAGGACAAGCTGCAGGAGGGGTTAAGTGGTTCTGCAGAGCTGGTCTGACACCCAGGGAGCTCTCTGAGGTCAAAGGATCACTGTTCCCACTGCTGGTCAAATGGTGTCAAGGTTTTGGTCCCCTCAGCGTTATTCGTGGCCCCTCTATATTTGCGTGATAGCTGAATACCTCCACCTTTGACATTGCTTTAGGAAAATGTTTCTCATTTAGCACTCTGGGAATAATATAAAATTTCAAAAGCAGGCTGTGAAATATTGTAACTATTTTGAAATCTTATATGGTAAAATTCTTTCAAAAACTTTGTGTGTGTGTGTGTGTGTGTGTGTGTGTGTGTTTGTATATGTGTGACTCTCTTACTCTCTCCCTTCTCTTCCTTCCCATTTCCCAAATAACCAACCAAATGAGCATTTTTTTTCATGCTTTCAGTGATCTTCACTAAAAAGCTCAATGTGTGCTCATGATAAATACACCCCTGTGGCTACTTGCAAGAGAAACAAACCCCAGCATGAAAATACCAAGTCCTTCCTCTTTTCTTATGTAAATAAATCTCCAGATGGCTCATTTGTAAGACTGTGTTTACTAATTTGTGTTTTCTTTCTAGACAATCTGTTCCCAGTAACCATTCTATCATTGAAACTGGAGGTAATGCTTACAATTTTACTTAATAAAAAGTCTATCAGAAGACTTGGTCTACAGGGGTAGAGTTGGCAGTGCCAATGCCACACACACACAAAGCCCCCAGGAAGAGCTAACCAACACTTGCGCTATTGCTATTGTTGTTGGACAGGAGATATGTTAAATTAGAATCAGAAGAGAATAATTACTTTCAGACGTAGTGGAATATCAGAGCTGGAAGGGGCCACAGGCTCATCTAGTCAAGGAATGGACACGTATGCCATGCACACTCTGTGCCCTCTCCCCCACCTAGTACCATGGCAGATGTCACCAATCATTCATCCTTTCCAGTTGAACTCAGAGATGATCTCAATGTGCCTCACCAAGTCACTACCAATCAATCACAGTTGACATGTAAGATGATACACATTTGCCATCACTTAGCCCCTCATTTTACTGTTGAAACAGTTGAGACTGTGAGGGTGGGAACAATATTATTCAACACTTCCCAGCCAGTTAAGGACATTAGTTGTTAGGCTGGGAAATTTAAACAGGGATCTGTGATATTGGATGGGAAATTACATCTTGATTTTCACTACCTCTAACTATAATCTAGCATTTTCTTCATTTATGAAGAAGGTGACAAACCACAGTAGTACTAGCACATCTGACTTTGTCACCAGAAGTCACAGACATTTTCATGTAATATTCGGCTGCTGCAAATTTCTCAAAATATCACTTATGCTCATGGCTAGTTTTAAATTAAATAGTTCTTAGACCTGCAGCCAGATCTTATATTTTAATACACATATATTAATATACCACAAAATTTTTAGAAAGTATTTTGATAACTATATTTCAATATATTTGGCTTCTTTTGTAATACTATATATTTCATGTTATGCACCTAAGGCATTGTTCTGAGAAGGAAGCCAAAAACTTCATCACACTGTCCTGAGGGATCATGGCACAAAAAAATAGGAAAAAACCTTGGCTAAGCGAAAAATCGGGTTTCTTAAACTCCTACCCTCATGTTCTTCCCATAAAACAAGGGCCTCACCATGAGACTGCTGCCATCTTGGACTGCCCCAATATTTACCTCCATGTTAATAAGAAGGTTTTCTAATTTAAAAAATTATTCATGCTGATTCAAGAGAGAGACAAAGCAGAGATGCATCAAGCAAAGAGTACAAGTTCCCAAGCTCCACTCCCCCAAGATAACCATTGTGAACAATTTGGTATATGGCTTTGCCGACACTACACTCATTATGTAATAAACATGGAATAAAACAATTCATGCTCCTCTACAGCTGGCTTTTGTCACTTAACAACATAAAAGAATAAAGATGATATCACAGACATCTTTATACAGCTTTGCCGCATTCTTTTCAGTGGCTCCAGAGTGTTCCACTCGATGAATGCACCCCAATTCATTTTATGAGCCCCCATAAAGGAGATTCATAATCCAAAGTTTTCTTGACACAAGGTGACAGAGAGAAGTTGTCATTTGAACTGGAGAAGCTTAGAAGTTTGGTTTTCACGGGTGACACAGCACGCTATGGAATAGTCTTGGTGATGAAGAGGTCGCCAGCGAAATAAACCACAGCCTGCAGCTCTCTGGACCAAAGAAGGTACCTCTGTCCTTAGCAAACACATGTGGCCTTTCCAAGAGGTAAGTGTCTCAGGAGGAGCTGGAGCGGTGGCAGGAGAGGTTCAGTCCCCAGCCGGGTGATTCCTGGGTGAGAGTGATCCAGTGCAAGGGCATAAACCAGACACTAGACCCTACATAGTCTCAGGGACACAGCAGGAAGCATTACCGTCTGTATTTCATGAGTTGGTGAAAAGCCTCAAGTTCTACAGGACTCAGGCTCCGCATGAGAGGACACCCACTCATGGCCGTGGAGCAATTCTCCCTCCCCAGCTCTGATTCTGTTCCTTCTACAGCTGTGTGTGATCCTCCTGCAAACCCCTCCTACTTCCGAGCCACAGCTGACCTTGGGATCAGCAGGTTTGGAGAACTATTGTCATCAACTGCCTCTGGGTGGACAAATGAGGAGGAAAAAAATAAAAGAAACTCTAGTCAAAATCAGTGAATACATAACCCGGTTGACATCACCGTGCCCAACACTACTATTAAAATGAAACCAGAAAACTCCGGGAAGGCCGATACAAGAGCAGAGGCTCCAAAGAAAAGAGGAAAACTTGTTTGCAAAAGGTGAAGTAATGAGACAGCAAGGCACCAGGACACACGTGGAAACCCAGGAGAAGCCGGTCATCTCCTCCCGCAAGTGGCTTCAACATGCAGGGGAGAACTGGCCTGAGAGTGTGAGACCCAACACGGGGCCGCTGGGCCCAGATCCCCCGGTGATTTAGGCAAGTGGCTTCCCGGCTTGGTTTTCATTTCCCCAGCCACGAAATTAAGGGTTGGATATGAGAACACTTTTCATCCGACCCCATTCCTCTACCTCTGTTCATTTGTGCTCACCTCCCACCGAGCTGGTTCTGCATTCAGGTCAGTGCCCACCTCTGCCTGGCTCCTTTGCCCCGATCCCCTTTCTTTTTCATTGTCTTTGTAGATCTATATTTCTCAGAAATTGGGCTGCTACCTCCTCCTCCTTCCTAACTCGGGCGTCTCTTCTCCCCCTCACAGATGCTTTCTTCTCTGTCCATCGCATCTTGCTGTCTCCATTCTGCTTTGGGTTTCAGCATTTTAAATTCCCTGGCTTGGAGTCAGCTCCTCTATCAGAACCAACGTGGCTCCAGACTGTGCTACCCCCATTCCACGCAGGAAATAAAACAAAGCCGGGCTTGTTCCCAGTTTGATAGGCTGCAAGTTTAGGGAATGGGGGCTTCAAATCTTTCACAATTTTGTTTTGGCACCGGAGCGTCTGTGTTTAATTCTGCGTCTCCTGCCAGACTTGGGAAGCTGAGGTGATAATATCAACATGTGGAGAGATGGGGAGCACAGACTGGCCTCTCTCCCCTCCCTGGCGGTGGGGGCAGGGGATAGGGTCACACGATCACACACAAACACACATGCTCACATACACAGGCACACACGTGCACATGCTCCTTCAAACACACACCCACGCACGCCCAGACACATATACTCACACAGACACACAAAGACACACGTGCACACACCGATACACTTCCACAAACACACGTGCACAGTGATGTGTACACACACAAAGAAACATTCATCCATGCAGAGAGACACACACTCACCCACCCATAAAGACACATATAGCCACACCAAACACACACACACACACAGACACTTGTGTGCACACTGATACATACATCTCCCCAGACATGCTCACACACATAGGCACAGGTTCATATTCAATCACACATAGACACACAGATGCACACACATGCCCACTGATGTACATACTTGCACACACACAGGCAGAGGGAGGCGTGTGCTCTGCACAGCAAGGAGCTGGGAGTATCACAGAGCAAGCCATCACGGATGACCCCCAGCTCCCAGGACCTGACAGAATACAGTTTGTGATCACAAGGCCTCTCCAGGAGCACCCATCATAAAATTCAACCAATTAAGCAAACAGTTTCTATGGAGACGTTTACTTTACTCAGCTCTGACGTTCTGCAGTTCCTATGTCTTGGGAGATACGCTGTGGCTGCAAGCTGTGGTCAGTCTGCCGCAAACCCAAAGCCCTGTAATCTCTTTGCATTACTCTCTGCAGGTAACGGAGTTGTCTTAAAAAAGACAGGCATGGGAATGAGATGGCATTAGCTGACCTCATGTAGCACCCGCAAGGTGCCCAGAAAGAATGTGCCAAGAGACCAAGCACGGCTACCACCAGGGACCACCCCATCGTTCACTCCTTCACTCACACACGCGTGCACTCCGCAAACTACTCCTGAGGGACAGCCAAGAGCCACAGATGTCCCTAGGCCCTGGGGGCACCTCCATGAACCAAGAGGAAGGTCGCCATCCTTCTGGATCCTACAGTCACAGTCGCAGGAGGAGGCAGACGTTCATCCAATAATCACACAAAAGGATGTGAAATGACAGCTGTGATGAGAGCCCCAGTTCCCTCATGGAGTGAGATGAGGCAACACCATCAATTGCTCTGACAATGTCAATTTCTCTGGCGTACCGCCTTGTCTTGTGCAGCAGTGGGGATGCTGGGGACCGGGTGGGAAGGGCAAGACGCATCTACCTGGCCCACAGAGAAACCCAGTTACATTAGCCTCATTGTTCTTGTCATCCACCTCTCTAGGCTCCAGAATCCTGGAGGGAAGGAACGAAGATCATTAAAACTCAGGATTACCTGAGTGGGGTAGGGGGACTGTAGCCATAGATGCCTTTGCATGCCTTTAGCAGGAGAAACAGACATAGGAGACACAGGCTACCATGAAGAATAAATAAGGTAGTGAAACTGCAGCACTAAGCAGTGTGCCTGGCACCAAGAAGCTGCCTAATAAAAGTGGCTGGTGTTGCTTTCATGTTCTTTAGTGTCCTAGTTATGCTTGAGCTTAAGTCCTCAGTGAAGAGATCTACATCCCTCAGAGAGAAAAGAATTGCAGTGAAGGCTACAGGGGACCAAACACCCCAGGGAGAGGGTGCAGGGCAAGGAGCCAAGCAGGCTGGGCAAAAATTTGGCACTGCAGATCCAGGAAAGGATAAGCCAGAACTGATTCGCATCTCCTCTTCTATCCGATACTTTAGAGCAATTTAAAATGTGTTATCTGACAATATAGAAAGGAGAACATTAGAGTGGCCATGTTGAAGAATGTTAAGAAATTATTGTTTTACAACAGATTATCCAGTCCTGACTTGGTGGAATCAGGACTTCTGTCTTTATTTGTAAAAGTCCACCACCAACAGTGAGCATTGCCTTCTAGACCCAATATTCTGTGGATACTGGAGAGGGAGGGGTGCCTGTCTGCTGGGATGCCACAGTGACCACGGTGATGTAGATTCTCTCTCCACTGGGCTTGCCCAATACGTTTCACGGGATGCCTCCCCTAATCTCTTGACCTGCCTCTAGTTCCTCATGGAGGTGGAGACCTGCCTTGAATCTCAGGCCACTGTGAGCCTTGTCATCAGGAAAGCAGGGTTTTGAAATTTCATCTGCTAATCCATGAAAAACAATACAAGACACTGGGTCTGGATACTAGCAAGCCCCTGTTTAAATTCCTCTCTGACACTTACCAGCTGAGGACCTTGGGCAAGTCACTAAGCACCGGAAGCCTTACTTTCCTTATCTATAAAAGGAAAATAATAAGATCTACGTCATGGAGTTATTGTGAGAACGAGATGAGATGATGCCTCTAAATAGCTTTTGTTTGTTTGTTTCTACTCCACCTTTTTCCAGAGTAGGGGTGTGTGTAGTGTGTGTGTGTGTGTGTGTGTTGAACAGGGTGGATAGAAGGAAAAAAGGGATGGATAAATAAAGCCTAATCAGGCATCCCATAATGACACAGAGGAGGCCACCAACACAGCTCTCGTTCTAGCAGTCACCCCTCACAATGTCTCTAAGTCAAGGGTGTTCAGCTCAGTGCTACATTTCTCATTTCTTAAAAAAATTGTAAACATATTGTAGTCAGTACCTCATGATCAAAATGGAATTCAAACCATCTCTAGTAATGGTGATTTAAGGCTTATTAATCACTGTAAATTATTTTGACACCCCAGTGAAAAGTCCTCTGTGATGCTTTTAGAATCCCATTTTCATCTAACATTAATTAAAGGCCGCCAACCGTAAAGTATTAATAAAATCAAATTCCCTAAAGGAGCTCCCAGCTGACAGGCTTCAGCTCTGGGCGAGTTGCGGGACCTTGAGCAAAACACAGGCCATAATGAAATTTTAACCATGGAAATGTAATCAGCATGACCATGATAAAGAGAGGGCATTTCTTGGGAAGATAATAGATACTTTCAATAATAAATTTTATGATCCTCATTAGCCTACCTCCAGCAGTTTATGGATACTATGGCTATTTAGCAAAAGACTTTCAAGTCAAACAACCTTACTAACACGCTTTATTATTGTTTCATGGCTCTACTGATTATCCTACAAACATCAGGCCCAAAACATATATTGGTGGCAGGGAAATTGGCCCTGGTGGTGTCAGAGCAGAAGAATGTGAGGCTAAGACCAAGGATAGAACCTGGATGATATTCAGAAAACAGACAGAAGGGTTTACGTCACTCTCACAGAGTTTACATCCCTAAAAAGTAAAGGCGGCCCACCAACTTCCATCTTTAAGAAAGAGTGAATGTCAATTGTTATGGCATTTCTTTAATCTTGTCTTGTTGTGATTGACTGGTTCCTCACAACACCCAGCCCAGCAGCTTGGCTCCTTGTGAATGGATAGAAAATGGAGTTTGTCTCCTTTGGCAGCTCCATTTCCAAGGCTGAACCATAAAGCCACTGTGGCAACATTCATGGAGCTGAGCAAAAAGCGCTGGGAGGATATGTACGAACGCAGTCTGGTGTGCGTGCTCAAATCTGGCATTCTATCCTCCTACAAAGACCTGAAAGCGTTTGCCATATTGCCTTTCCCCTCCTCTCCTTGAACAACTGAATGGAACCAAGAAATTTTTAATCTATTTTTCAGAAACTAAAAGCCATGACTGTACATCTTAAATACTTTTTGCTTTAGCCCATTTTCATCTGAAATCCTAATGACTTTACTGAGAAGTTGTAATTAATAAAGCTATTAGCCCAGATTCTGATCTCGACTCTAAATCCTAGGGCTTTTGTTATCATGGAGACAGGGCTTTCAGATGCGAGGAAATATCTCCCCTTATCTTGGTGGCACAAAGTTGTGGTTAAGAGCTGTTCTAAAATTATTTTTGAGTACTCACCCCAAATAAGGACACTGTTTGCACTAGAGGTGCCCATTATCTAAAGACTAGGTGTCTATTCCAACAGCTGATGCCCTCTAACTCCAATCCACTGCAGCCTCACAAAATTCCCTGGGCCATTTCTAGAGCTGTGCAGGGCAGAAGGAAGGATTCTGACATTCTCCCAACCACGTACATTCCTGTAGGACAAATCTGAGTAAAATGAACACGGAGGCCACATTGTTGCTGGAGAAGCTTCAGATCCAGTCAGACCTACCTCTAGGAGAAGGAAAGGTATTTAGAGGTGTTAATTTCATCTATGAAAGCATCCAGCCCATTAATACCACCCTTCCCAGCCAGTGCAGGGTCCCCCAAAGCATAGCTCCCTAAAATATGAAACTCCCAAGAGAATCCCGACATCCTCTATTTTTGACAGGCAGTTCTGTCCACTTAGGTGGGCAGGGCCATCCCACAGTGTTCTGCCTGCAAACTTGCCAGCTGAGCAGGCAACAGTGAAAATGTAGAGCAGATGGACAGTCCCATCTGCCCACAGAAGTGATGACAGGCCAGCCCCCGGCCCCCACCAAGTCACTTGCGATGGGATGCAATGATCATGTGACCAATGGTTTTACAAACCTGCCAGAACTTATTCATCCAAAGAATGGCTGTTCTCAAAGAGATGGCTTTTAAAGGAATTATAATTGCTCTTTTCCTCAAAAGCACTTAGAAATCACCCTGCATAGTCCATTTCCAAGCTACTTGGTAAGAGTGAAGCCTGAAGACTAAATGAGAGGGTTAAATAAGGTAGGTCTAAAGCATGCCTACCATGGTGCCAAGTATATAGTAGGCACTTAATAGATGTTGACCATTATCACAATAATTATCGTTCTGACCTCTTACAATGTGGTTGGCTGCTCTTTTACAGGGAAGTGTAACCCTCAGTGAGCAGAGCCTGTCAGTCAACAACTTATTTCCCATGAGGCACTGGGAGCACCTGATGCAAATTAAGGACTAAAACCACAGTCTTGGGTTAAATAATGTCACTGTGGTATAGAATGATGACAGGGCAAGCTTGGATCAATGTCTTCAGGAACACTATGGAAATTACAAATTTTATTCTGAAATCTATCCAGCTATACCACGAGGACTAAAGATAATCATTTGGCCTCTACCTCTTCCTGCCTTCAAAGTAGGAGGCAGAGTTTCTGTGGCAGAGATAATACGGCATGCTCACCCAATCTGCTTCTTCTTCCTGGCCACCCAGGAAGCCTGCATTCCCAACATGCTTTGCAGTTTGGTTGAGACTGCATGAATTTTAGTGCCATTTTCTTCACTCCCCACCCCACTTCCCTCTTTCGGGCCATAAGCATGGGCTGTGAGGTGAAATCAAAGGATGGAGGAAGCCTGGGCACAGCTCAGAGAAGAAGCACTCTCCCCAGTAGAGTCAACCAACCAGGAATATCTACATTAGACTTTGAGCAAGCTGTACAATTTTATTGTTACACCACTGAGATGTGGGGATTATCAAAGCAGCTAACATGAAGTATACTGATTAATACAATCTTCTCACTAAAGTTTTAGACAACTTCCTGTTTGTGAAAAACCCTCTCATATATGACAAACCCAGATGAAGAAGTAGATTAGCTGAGACCTGAGTAAAGACACCCAAGATTTTTCCCACCTGAAGCCACGTGAAGCTCTAAACTGCTCTCTAAAACAAGTTCCACTTTCTGGAGAAGGGCTGAATACATGGGCAATGGTGGGGAATTTTGCAGATTATCACTTTCCTACCTCCAAACTAGTTTTAGAAGCAGTTGAAATGAAGATATCAATCATAGAAACAGCTTTAGAACTAGAAATGCACCTTAGAGTCACAAGAAGCATTTGATTGTTCCGACTTACAGGAGTGTTGGCAGTTTTAGACCAATGCGAGATGGGGACACTGAAGGCCAGAACAGTTGAAATGACATATTTAAGGTCACTAACCAGTGAGGAAAGAGGCTGGGACCCTCATCCTACAATTCTAATCGGTTCTACCTCTCCCTTTACAGTCTAAAGAACAAACGCCCAGATTTTTAAGTGAGAATGAGATGACAGACTCAAATTTATGTATTTCTAGGGCAGGTTGCAGGTGGCTTCAGGGACTTCTTCATGAACTGAGTCCTGAAAACCCATTTAATGGTTGATTCGGTATTGTTGGGACTTGACTTAAGCCAAACCAAAAAAATTACTGAAGTGATGAGGGAAACAAGCAAAAGGTAATAGCTTCTCCAAAGAAGCTGCCCACCTTGTATCTGTGGTATACTTAGAATTTCACTGCTGAAGGAGCCTTGATTGGCCATAAAACATATAAAAACTATCTTTGAAAAAGAGCAGGATATCACTCTATCATTAATGTTTAGGCCAGTTCAAATACTGGCTAATGTAAAAGAGATTTTACAAAACTGTCTATACATAAATAGCACGCTATTAAGTAATGAGTTATTAAGAAGGCATTTTTTTCAGTTGCATATTCACATGTAATTAGCAACTCCTGTAAATGTTTGACTTTGTTGACCCTGTTTCTTGGGGAAGAGGCTCCACATGAGAACTAGTGGTATTGACTGGAAACAAAGGCAGATGAAAAGTCAGGGTCTTACAGCTCCTCTTCACAAATAGGAAAGAGTAGTGGGAGTTGGAGGAGGCACGATGAGACAGTCCTAGTCCTTGATTGTTTACTTGGTGGAACCCAAATCCAATCCAACCAAGGGTGTGGTGTTTCAGATGAGACTGTGAACCTCTGAAACTCAGGCCCCTCGCCACAACTCGCATGGGGGATGCATAGGACTGAATAGTGGCCTCCAAAAAGATATATCCACATCTCAATCCCCAGAATCTGCAAATGTGACCCTATTGGGAAAAGTGTCTTTGCAGATATAATTAAGTTAATAATTTCAAGGTGAGATCATTCTGGATTATACCAATGGGCCCTAAATCCAATGACAGGTGCCCTTATAAGACAGAAAAGAGGAGACAATGGAGAAAAGAGGAGAAGTTCATGTGAAGATACAGGCAGAGATTGGCGTGAAGCAGGTATAAGTCAAGGAACAGTTGATCCTCCACAGGCCAAAAGAGGCAAGGGAGGATCCTCCCCCAGAGCCTTCGCAAGGCGAGTGACCCTGAGAACACCTTCATGTTGGACTTCTGGCCTCCAGGACTGTGAGAGGATCAATTTCCATTGTCTTAGCCACCCAGTTTGTGTGATGTGTTACAGCCACCCTAGGAAAATGACACTGGAGGCTGCTGGGAAAGAAGGCCCATGGAATGTCTGGGAAGCTCCTCAAAGGAAACCAGGAAGGCCCCGTTTCCTCTTTAGTGTAGGGTGACTGGGAGGTACTTGGCAATGACTCAACAAATATTTATTCCCACCGCAAACATTTGCTGGTAGAGATGGCTCTCCATCCTCTGCTGGTTCACGGGTTAGCAGAAAAGGGCAGGCCTAGGAAACATTCACCAGAGCACTGTGAGAAGCACTACAGGTGATACAAAAT